>NC_141820.1:10549892-10797392 GCF_982586985.1 Callionymus lyra
TGGATGGATGGATGGATGGATGGATGGATGGATGGTTGGACACATAAATGGATTGGTGGTTGGATGGATGATGGATGGATGGATGGATGGATGGATGGATGGATGGATGGATGGATGGATGGATGGATGGATGGATGATGGATGGATGGATGGATGGATGGATGGATGGATGGATGGATGGATGGATGGATGGATGGATGGATGGATGGATGGATGGATGGATGGATGGATGGATGGATGGATGGATGGATGGATGGAGGATGGATGGATAAAATAATTGATTGCCAGATTGATGGATTTATGGATGAATGGATAAAACTACTTGAAAACAAATATTATGTTCAAATGTTGAGCTCATTGAAAGATATTCAGTTAATATCGAACCCTCGATGACTTGGAAAATTTTATTTCATCCGAAATGTTTTCTGTCTCCAACCGACTCTGTGTAAGATGGAGGTCATCGAGCAGTAACCTCAGGTAAAGGTCACAAAAGGTAAAACTTGAAACAACATATTTCATTTCATCGGCTGCAGAAGCTCATTCTTTTTTCATGGCTGGTTGTTCTGGGATTTGGACACAACCTCAGCCGAGGAAGACGTCTCTCCAGTCCTGGCTGATGCTCAGGCACGTTACTCTCAGAGCTCTTTTAGGCTTTAAACGCAGGGACGGTCGTGCTTCTCACGACTTGTCCTGAAAATCCAGAGCAGCAGCTCTCAACTGTCACCATAACTTTATCCACCGTGTCTGTGTTTTCCAAGTGGAAAAAGAAAATCTAAAATAGTTAGACCCAGAGACAACACAAGGGATACCATAAACACATTTGTTTGCGGGCCTTCGGGTCTCTTTGACCCAGAGACAACACAAGGGATACCACAACCACGTTTGTTTGCGGGCCTTCGGGTCTCCTTGACCCAGAGACAACAAAAGGGATACCACAAACACATTTGTTTTCAGGCCTTCAGGTCACCTTTACCTAGATACAACACAAGGGATACCACAAACACATTTGTTTTCAGGCCTATTGGTCTCCTTGGTCCATTGACAACACAAGGGATACCACAAACAATTGGTTTTCAGGCCTTTACCTAGAGACAACACAAGGGATACCACAAACACATTTTTACTCAGGATTTTGGGTCTCCTTGACCCTTAGAGACAACACAAGGGATACCACAAACACATTGGTTTTAAGGCCTTCAGGTCACCTTTACCTAGAGACAACACAAGGGATACCACAAACACATTTTTACTCAGGATTTTGGGTCTCCTTGACCCTGAGACAACACAAGGGATACCACAACCACATTGGTTTTCAGGCCTTCGGGTCACCTTTACCTAGAGACAACACAAGGGATACCACAATCAAGTTTGTTTTCAGGCCTTTGGGTCTCCTTGACCCTGAGACAACACAAGGGATACCACAAACACATTGGTTTTCAGGCCTAATGGTCTCCTTGGTCCATAGACAACACAAGGGATACCACAAACACATTTTTACTCAGGATTTTGGGTCTCCTTGACCCTGAGACAACAAAAGGGAAACCACAAACACATTGGTTTTCAGGCCTTCAGGTCACTTTTACCAAGAGACAACACAAGGGATACCACAAACACATTTGTTTTCAGGCCTATTGGTCTCCTTGCTCCATAGACAACACAAGGGATACCACAATCAAGTTTGTTTTCAGGCCTTTGGGTCTCCTTGACCCTGAGACAACACAAGGGATACCACAAACACATTTGTTTGCGGGATTTCGGGTCCCCTTGACCCAGATTGCTCTGTTTAATCTTTTGTTTTCTTGGCCTTTTAGAGTTCTTAAATTTGTATGTATTTTTAATGGTTTACCGCTTTTGATTGTTTTAATGCTTAATGTGATTTACAAATCACTATTTCTTACTTACTTACTTAATTATAGTACTTAATAAATCTTCTTATACGTTTCCATATATTATTATGAAACGTTACATCTTCTTAATGTACAGTTTTCCTAGTAAGTCATACTTCTTAAGGCAGAAGTAACTTTTCCAAAGTAATAATTTAATTCAACTGCGTGCAGATCCACGATCTTATCTTTCCGCTTTCATGCTCCTGTTATGACACCAATAATCCGTTCTTAAACACCTAACTTAACTTTAATCCACGTTCCTCACGACTCCTCAAGCCCAGGTTCACCCAACAATGATCTATACATGCGAAGCGTAAACAGCGTCACATCTGCTGCGTCACTTTTCCAGTCGGCGTCTCCCACCGTAAATAAAACCTGGAACACCAACGTGGAGAAGCAACATGTGTGTTTGTGGAACGCCGGGGCGCGAACGGTCCGAAGAGAAAAAACCATGGAAGCCATTAAGTTCATTAAAAGAAGTCATCGCCGCGGCGACCACACGCCGCCCCGGTACACGTCCGACGATCGATGTTTAAAATCAAGAGGTTTAGCGACGGAGAGTGTTTATATTTTCTCCATATTTATAGCCTTTTTTTTTTTTTTTGAGCTTCTGAGACAAACCCCCGCGTTCCCTCCGGGGACCTGATGTTTTTACGCGTGAAGACTGATGTAGCGAGCGAGATGGAAAAGAGCTGCTTCCACGTGTGAGGTCCTGGGACGACTTTCTTTTTTTTTTTTTTTGTAACAAAAACAGATGACAGATAGAAAGTTGGTCAAGATTTTTTTTTTCGTGTGTTGAGAATGTGTTTTAAGGAAAAAACTGCTGAATTAAAACGCTTTAAATCAAAATTATCATCAAAAAAAGGTTTGTTTTATTGATATATTTGTGGTTTTTTTTTTTTAAATTGCTATGTTTGATTTAAAAAAAAAAGGTTCAGCACCTGTTCAAGTAAGAACCTTGACGAAAAAGAACATGTCAGGAATGTTATTTCTAGATCTGCCGGACATCTCTGAGGGCGAGCGTTGCTTGTTATGAGAGGCCATGAAGCCAACGAGCAGGTTCCAGACACGAGCACACCTGCTGCACATTAATGTTCTCCGCTGTACATACATGATGTTGTAACATGGAAGAAACATGGCTCCACTTCTCTGATGTCTCACAATATCGCTTCTGTACTTTATCTATCAATAGTTATCATAGCTTTAAAATGAAGGGATTGCACTGTCCAAAGAGCAGCGCTTGCAGTCCCCTGCCAAGCAGCTCATCGTGCACTTATGTTGTTGCACACCATACTGGACACTTAGGTTGTCAAAGACTTTTTTTTTTCTCCTTTTAATGCTTTTTTTAATCTTTGTGTTGTCTATGGGTCAATGTGACCCAAGATGGCCAGAAAACCAATGTGTTTGTGGTATCCCTTGTTTTATCTCTGCATATGTATTTCTGAAAGCCGTCACATTAGCCCTGCGATGACACAAGGGATACCGCAATCACATTTGTTTTTCGGGACTTTGGGTCACCTTGACCCAAAGACAACACAAGGGTTAAATGACAACTTATTTGAAACTCTCCTGCCTCACTCACATGTAGCAAATGTTGAATCTTCCTCTCCAAGATGCAGTAAGTCCCTCATCATGACCATGTTTTCGACTCATTACTTTATAAAGTTCTCCACCGTCTGAAATCTGGGCGAACGAGAGGTTACGAGAGCCCATTACGGGAGTCCATTATGACTCAATAATGGCTTCACTCCAGCTGAAATCACGCCCGCTTTGTATATACAACGAGTTCTTTGGAGGTGGAGACTTTTGGGATTGATGACGTGCGTTGAGAAATCTCGATGCTTGACCAATCACAGCAGAGTGGGCGTGGTTATGGTAAACAAGATTTAATCTCCAGAGAAATGTTTGAATTTAGATTCATTTTTGCATCATTGAAATAAGAATATAAGAATCTATGTGTAAAAAATGTAGTCAAGTTGGCATTATTATACCGACATGTATCAATAACGTTTTATCTATCTATTGAATTTAAAAGCCTACAAATAAAAATAAAAATACAATTATTTAGAAAATACATGTTTAACAATAGTAATTCGAATATCAAAATCTGTGTGAAAAATACCAATATTCATATATTGAATTTAAAAAGTTTTGAATAAAGTAAAAATATTATTTTGGAATAAGAATTAAAGAATCTACTTGTAAAGAAAACCTTAATTTGATTTAAAAACGTATTATTACATTTTTATTTTCAACAATAACAAATTCAACCTTTCAATAAAGAAATAATGGAACTCAATTATTACAATAATATTTGATTCAAACAACTCAAAAGACGATATTTCAGTAAAAAATAAGAGTAAATAAAGTAAATTCAACCATGAATCTGTCGATAAATTGGCTAAAAATCAAAGTTCTTCTTCAGGAACTTTTGAATAAGATCCACATTCAACACGTGTAAAGTAAAAAAAACTATTAAAAGACAAGCTGGAGTGTGAAGACAGTCTCAGACTTCAAAATAACGGCGGCGTAAGATCCCGGCGATGATTCATGTTATCCCGGTCGTCACACATCATTTAGCCGTTAGCGCTAATGAATCATACACACCTTCACCAGCAGCGGATTACAGCGAAGCTTAATTACTCTCCTGCTCGCGACAACACTGCGGAGATATCTCTCTGGTTATCATTCACGACCGCGTTTCTCGTCGCTTCGTTCGGATGCGGCTTGGAAAAGCCTGACTCGGGATCCACTGACCTGGAACTTCGCTGAATGACGACCTAGAAGAAGAACACGACGACACACGCGATAAGAATCGTTGAAGAAGAAAAACAAAAACATGCTGATTAGTCTGCTGGCCTATTGGTCTCCTTGACCCAGAGACAACACAAGGGATACCACAAACACATTTGTTTTCAGGCTTTTGGGTCTCCTTGACCCAGAGACAACACAAGGGATACCACAAACACGTTTGTTTGCGGGCCTTTGGGTCTCCTTGACCCAGAGACAACACAAGGGATACCACAAACACATTTGTTTTCAGGCTCTTGGGTCTCCTTGACCCAGGGACAACACAAGGGATACCACAAACACGTTTGTTTGCGGGCTTTTAGGTCTCCTTGACCCAGAGACAACACAAGGGATACCACAAACACATTTGTTTTCAGGCTTTTAGGTCTCCTTGACCCAGAGACAACACAAGGGATACCACAAACACGTTTGTTTTCAGGCCTTCGGATCTCCTTGACCCAGGGACAACACAAGGGATACCACAAACACGTTTGTTTGCGGGCCTTTGGGTCTCCTTGACCCAGAGACAACACAAGGGATACCACAAACACATTTGTTTTCAGGCTTTTGGGTCTCCTTGACCCAGAGACAACACAAGGGATACCACAAACACGTTTGTTTGCGGGCCTTTGGGTCTCCTTGACCCAGAGACAACACAAGGGATACCACAAACACGTTTGTTTTCAGGCCTTCGGATCTCCTTGACCCAGGGACAACACAAGGGATACCACAAACACGTTTGTTTGCGGGCCTTTGGGTCTCCTTGACCCAGAGACAACACAAGGGATACCACAAACACGTTTGTTTTCAGGCCTTCGGATCTCCTTGACCCTGAGACAACACAAGGGATACCACAAACATATTTTTAGAGCAAACGCCGAATGTCGAGGGTCCAATATCTTTTTTTCGCTCTCATTACCACAGTTCACTAAGTCTCGCTCTGTTTCGACACATTAGGCAGCTGCTCCGCCGGTGTCGGGTCATTAGAACAACAAAAAAAAAAGGCTCCCGGGGCGACGTCGCATGTTAATGTTGCTCCCGAAAACCCCGCATTCGTCAGGAACGTGGACGACTTTTTCCCGAAATCTTCGAAAATCAAGCCAAACGAGAACCAGAAGAAGGCGTCACGGTGCCAAACGTTTTTCCATGAGGTCCAAGACAAACAAAGACATTGACTGACCTGAAAGTGAAGCCACTTGATTAACACAAACACCACTAAATGAAGCTGCCAGACGCACTACGACTAAACCAAATATTTTCGGTGCACTTCGCTGACGTCTCGTTAGTAATAGTGCAGAGTTCTTCACCGCGGCCGTTGTTTTATTTTTACTTTCACTGATTCATCACTTTATCTTTTGTTAAAATATAACTTATATAAACATTAATTAAACTTGATTGTGGTATCCCTTGTGTTGTCTATGGACCAAGGAGAGCAATAGGCCTGAAAACGAACGTGTTTGTGGTATCCCTTGTGTTGTCTCAGGGTCAAGGAGACCCAAAATCCTGAGTAAAAATGTGTTTGTGGTATCCCTTGTGTTGTCTATGGACCAAGGAGAGCAATAGGCCTGAAAACGAACGTGTTTGTGGTATCCCTTGTGTTGTCTCAGGGTCAAGGAGACCCAAAATCCTGAGTAAAAATGTGTTTGTGGTATCCCTTGTGTTGTCTATGGACCAAGGAGAGCAATAGGCCTGAAAACAAACGTGTTTGTGGTATCCCTTGTGTTGTCTCAGGGTCAAGGAGACCCAAAATCCTGAGTAAAAATGTGTTTGTGGTATCCCTTGTGTTGTCTATGGACCAAGGAGAGCAATAGGCCTGAAAACGAACGTGTTTGTGGTATCCCTTGTGTTGTCTCAGGGTCAAGGAGACCCAAAATCCTGAGTAAAAATGTGTTTGTGGTATCCCTTGTGTTGTCTATGGACCAAGGAGAGCAATAGGCCTGAAAACGAACGTGTTTGTGGTATCCCTTGTGTTGTCTCAGGGTCAAGGAGACCCAAAATCCTGAGTAAAAATGTGTTTGTGGTATCCCTTGTGTTGTCTATGGACCAAGGAGAGCAATAGGCCTGAAAACGAACGTGTTTGTGGTATCCCTTGTGTTGTCTCAGGGTCAAGGAGACCCGAAGGCCCGCAAACAAATGTGTTTGTGTTATCCCTTGTGTTGTCTAAGGTCAACAAATGTGATTTAAGTGTCTCTTAAATAAATCTTGTGCTGTGTCTCGAATCGCATACTTGAGTACTCAAAGTTAGTATGTTTAGTGCGTAAGTGCGTCTCACACTATGCACACTAAATTGGTGTACCAAAACACCCACAAAACTGAGTATGGATCGATGGACACTATCTACCCTAAACAGGTCCATTTTAGTGACGTTTTAAACGTAAGTTACATATATATATATATATACTTACTGGTGCATTTTCAGCCAAAAGTAGGAGGATGAGACGTCTTCGTTGCTAATGCCGGCGTAAATATCTCGCCAATATTTCGTTTCTCTTTTTTCTTTTTTATTTCTTCTTCCAAACTTGCAAAACGTGCTGCCAGCAGGTGTCGCTAGTGTTCCTACAACTGGTTTAAATCATCGATAAATAGTAGTAGATGAAGTAGCTGTCACGTCATTTCCTGTTAGTGCGTAGCAGCAGAGTTTGATTTGAGACATACTATCTGTGGAGAATTTGCGTACTATTTAGTACGTTCACTTTCCTGATGCATACTAACTTCTAGTATACTAAGAGAAGTATGCGATTTGAGACACAGCACTGGACTCTATTGTATCATCAGTGTCTGTGTTTGTACAAAACTCTCTTTTTATTGAAATATTGTCATTAGAAAATCCTCTTAAGCCCCTCCCCCTTAATTATTGTTCACCATAACCACACCCGCTCTGCTGTGATTGGTCAAAGCATCAAGGTTGGTCATCGTGCATTATCATCCTGGAAGTGTCAACCCCCCAAGGGATTGGTTTTATAAAGAAATGCGGGGCGTGATTACAGCTGGCTGGAGGAGGAGTGAAGCCATTATTATGTCATAATGGACTCCGCTCTCGTAACCTCTCGTTCGCCCAGATTTCAGACATGTTGTCTCTGTGTCAAGGAGACCCGAAGGCCCGCAAACAAATGTGTTTGTGTTATCCCTTGTGTTGTCTAAGGTCAACAAATGTGATTTAAGTGTCTCTTAAATAAATCTTGTGCTGTGTCTCGAATCGCATACTTGAGTACTCAAAGTTAGTATGTTTAGTGCGTAAGTGCGTCTCACACTATGCACACTAAATTGGTGTACCAAAACACCCACAAAACTGAGTATGGATCGATGGACACTATCTACCCTAAACAGGTCCATCTTAGTGACGTTTTAAACGTAAGTTACATATATATATTCATATACTTACTGGTGCATTTTCAGCCAAAAGTAGGAGGATGAGACGTCTTCGGTGTAATGCCGGCGTAAATATCTCGCCAATATTTCGTTTCTCTTTTTTCTTTTTTATTTCTTCTTCCAAACTTGCAAAACGTGCTGCCAGCAGGTGTCGCTAGTGTTCCTACAACTGGTTTAAATCATCGATAAATAGTAGTAGAAGAAGTAGCTGTCACGTCATTTCCTGTTAGTGCGTAGTAGCAGAGTTTGATTTGAGTCATACTATCTGTGGAGAATTTGCGTACTATTTAGTACGTTCACTATCCTGTTGCATACTAACTTCTAGTATACTAAGAGAAGTATGCGATTTGAGACACAGCACTGGACTCTATTGTATCATCAGTGTCTGTGTTTGTACAAAACTCTCTTTTTATTGAAATATTGTCATTAGAAAATCCTCTTAAGCCCCTCCCCCTTAATTATTGTTCACCATAACCACACCCGCTCTGCTGTGATTGGTCAAAGCATCAAGGTAGGTCATCGTGCATTATCATCCTGGAAGTCTCAACCCCCCAAGGGATTGGTTTTATAAAGAAATGTGGGGCGTGATTACAGCTGGCTGGAGGAGGAGTGAAGCCATTATTATGTCATAATGGACTCGGCTCTCGTAACCTCTCGTTCGCCCAGATTTCAGACAAACTTTATAAAGTAATAAGTTCAAAACATGGTCATGATGAAGGACTTACTGCATCTTGGAGAGGAAGACTTCAATGTTTGAAATATGGGAGTGAGTCAGGAGAGTTAAATCACAAATAAGTGGACATTCAACCCTTGTGGGTCAAGGTGACCCGAAGTCCCGAAAAACAAATATATTTGTTGTATTCCTTGTGTTATCTCTGGGCTAATGTGAACCTCATCCCTGTTTTCCCAAAATACATATTAAGAGATAAAACAAGGGATACAACAAACAGATTTGTGTTCTGGCCTCTGGGTCACCTTGACCCAGAGATAACACAAGGGTTAAAAGAAGCATTAAAAGGAGAGAAAAACAAAGTTTTCACTGTTGATATATTAATATCCATGTAACAGTTTAAACGTGTAGACTTTGACAGCCCTTGTGTCCAGTATGTTGGAGAGCATCTTCGAGAGGAAGACCGTGTACAAGAAGGGCCGAAGTCGCCTCCATCTCCTGGGGAGACTGAGGTCCTTCGGAGTGTGCAGACCACTATTAAGGACCTTCTATGACTCCGTGGTAGCCTCTGCTATCCACTACGCTGTGGTCTGCTGGACTCGGTGGAGGAGGTGGGAGAGAGGAGGACACTCTCCAGACTATCCTCCATCAGGGACAACACTCTACACCCACTGCACCTGACCGTGGAGGAGCAGCTCCTTCAGTGGCTCAGGCCCCCCAGTGTAGGACGGAGCGTTATAGAAGGTCCTTCATCCCAACTGGTGTCAGGATATTTAACTCTCTACTTTAAATATCCTGATGCTAATCCGTAGTGTGTTTTTCTTCTCGTGTGTTTTTATTTTATTCTGTTAATAGTGTTAATTTTTAATACTGTAAATAATTTGTATATTTTCAAGATCGTTTTATTTTATTATCTCTTTTATTATTTCTTTTTTTCCTTGCACTTTATTCTCATTGTGCTGTTGTAAAAGTGTGTTTCCCCTCTGGGGATGAATAAACTTATTCTATTCTATTCATCATTTGAAACATTTGAGTCAGGATTCTCACGTTAGTTGACCTTTAAATGAAATATATCCAAACTAAATGTCATGATTTAAAGATTTGTCAGGTTCTGTTCACTTCCTGTTTTACTTTGGTGGATAGATTTCTGCTTCTGTATGTGGGAACTCTGTCTTTCTATCTTGTACGTCTCTCCTCTTGTTTGCACCTGTGATAACTACTCTCCCTTATCTACTTCCCTCGTCTCTTGTCTGGTTTGTCAACATCTTGTTCCAGTTAATATTTTAGTTGGTTTTCTCGTGCTTTTTGTGTATGCCACGTGTACGTAATATATATTGACCTATATAATCCTTTTTTGTTTGGTACAAGAGCAAATTGATGTCACTCATACATAGGGTCAAAAAGGTGCATCATACTTATAGTTATCTTATTCAGAATTTCAGAATATGAAGCTTCTTTAATTTAATCTTGTTAAAAAAGAAAGGAAAACTTTTTTAAGGGACCACGGAATTGGCATCAACAATTGGCAGCTTCACCATGTAGGGTTTTCAATTTACTCATTATATCGTTTTGTCTTTAAAAAGGTTTGAGTGTAGAATTTAAAATAATAAAGTAACTGAGAGTTAATGGTTCTTTAGTGTTAATTAATTAATGCTACTGATTTTTTTTTGGAATCTATTTCTATTCATATTTAATGTAATTACCCATTTTTATTTATTTATTTTGTATATTTATTATATAATAAAGGCTTTTTTTGGTTTATTAATTCATCATATATATATATATTTTATATGCAACTTTTCAACACTGAATTTCATTGAACATCATTGTCCCAACAATGTTATACGTTGCCAATAAAAAAGATTATTTTCTATTTCATCAGACGGGCAGAAGTTTGGAGACAAAGTAAGGGAGGCCAGACTGATCTGGTTTAGTCTTGTTGGATGAAGAATATTTACGATTGAGGTATAAAAACAAGATGAATACCACCATGGACGCAGTTAATGAGTACACAAGGAAAATAATACAAAACTCTGCAGGGGTAATTGTGACCTGCTCTAGTAGAAGAACTCACATTTCCTCTATCCTTAAAACTCTTCATTGACTTGCAGTTTCTTTCAGGATTGATTATAAAATTATGGTTCTTAATTTCAGAGCTTTTTATCGATAGACCTTCCATAAGTGATCTGATCCAGCCTTACACCCCAGCTCGGGCTCTGAGGTCTCTGGATCAGAATCTACTGATGGTTCCAGAACATGGTTCCGGACCAGAGGAGAGAAATCCTTCCAGACTGTTGCTCCTAAGCTTTGGAACCATCTCTGTGTTTGATGATCTACTGACTCCTTCTTGTGTATTATTTTGGTGTCATGTATTGTATAAGTACATTCTCTCTTTATAATTTCTGGTCAAGAGTTACTTAAGTCCGAGTTGAGTTACTTAAGTGCTCGGTTTCAAAGGGTGGGACTATGAAGGATAAGGTTAGAAAGAACTTGGTTATTGAAGCCAGACTCATAAAGCTTAGTCATGTTGGACGAAGAATGTTAGTGATTGAGGTACAAGGTATAAAAACATGACCAAAGAAGTGAATTGCTGCAGAAAATGAGGACGAGACAAAGATATGTCTGATGAACGGGAAAGTGCAAGATGTGCAAGAATCATGCATGTAGTCTTAGCAACCAAGGTCGTAACATTCTTGGAGGCTCGAATCTGTCTTAATCCTCTCAGTGTTTGTCCTCCTTCAACACTCAAATTTCCTTTCCATCTACTTTAATCTTTTGTAAGCTTCTCGATAATTGATGATGTCCATAATGTATGTTCTTTATCTTATCTCATCTTTATAGGTCAACAACATAAACCTTGATCTACTTTGAATTTTTTAATTCCTTTGATGGAATATTCGAGGAAAAAGACCAAGAATGGACCGAAGACGTCCAATTCAAGGTTCACTAAACACATAATGTCCTCCGTAAGGTCCTCTTGAAGTTCATTATAAATATACAATAGATGATTAGCACTTCCATGTCACCAATTCCCATAATGCACTCCAACAGAGTCAAAGTTATAAGAATGTTGTCTTAAAGAAGAAGGATGGGTGACACTTTAAATAGCATCACAATTAAAACACTAGAGAAAATGCATTTCCAGAAGAAAATACAGTGTCAATGCTGACCCTACTGTGCTGTGGGAGTATTAGTGGAATTACTATTAAACATAGAAGTAGTAGAAAAGTAAAAGTAGTAGTGGAAGTAGAACTAAAAGTAGAACAAATTAGTAGTTTGTTCTAGTTAAAGTACAATAAGTAGAATTAGTATTAAAAACAGAAATAGTAGAAAAGTAAAAGTAGTAGTGGAAGTAGAACTAAAAGTAGAACAAATTAGTAGTTTGTTCTAGTTAAAGTAGAATAAGTAGAATTAGTATTAAAAACAGAAATAGTAGAAAAGTAAAAGTAGTAGTAGAATTAGTGGTAGAAGTAGTTGTGGAAGTAGTAGTGGAATTAGTTGTTAAAGTAGAAGATGTGGAATTAGTAGTTAAAGTAGAAGTAGTAGAAAAGTAAAAGTACTAGTAGAATTAGTAGTAAAAGCATAAGTAGTAGTAGTATTAGGAGTATAAGTAGTTGTGGAAATAGTAGTGGAATTAGTAGTTAAAGTACAAGATGTGGAATTAGTAGTAAAAGTAGAAGTAGTAGTAGTAGACGTAGTAGACGTAGTAGTAGAAGTAGTACTGGAAGTAGAAGTAAAAGTATAAGTATTAGGTCAAAGTGGAAGGAGTTGAAACATGAGTTGAAGATTGATGAAAGTTTGAACGGTTCAAATCATATAAAATTGTGTGAATACTGTGAAGCATTCACACAATTAGAATCAGTTTTAAAAATAAAAAATCTCCTCCTCAAATTTTAATTAAACTTAAATAAACGTATTATTAACTTACAATCAAACGGATGCGTATCGTGTTGTTTAAAAAAACAACAACAACCTTGAACAAGTTTCAATTCCAGCTTGTGCCGACACATAAAGTGCTGATTCATTTTTTCCTAAATATCCCATATAATAGACGGGCCGTTATTTATGGACGTTTTTATGTCGCTCATTAACAAAACAGGTTCGCGGCACATTAGGTGACCTAATACGACCGAGGCCCCGCTAATGTCCCTTAATAGGACTCGTATGCAAATGATGGCGGTGTCACACTTCACGCCGTGTGACTCTTGAACGATTCTGTACGATCCCTGTTCGACTCCGGAGGACTAATTAATTCCGGGCCCTCACACCTGATTACCATAGTTTTGGGATGAAATATTGTTTGCATATTTTCCAGGCAGCCGGCCCGGGTTCAGATGATGAGGGTTGTGAGGGAAAAGGCTGGTTCGCAAATTTGTTTACAATCTCGGTGCCCACATCTAAATTCATGTTGTCGTCCGCCTGTCAGTGCAGTATTTATGCCAGAGTTTACTTCATTTAACCAATGATCCGTTGTCTGTTGAACGAAAACAAAACAAGACTATAATACTATGGAATATTATAGTTGTTTGAAAATATTGTGTTTGTGCTGTTTGGGGCAAATATTTAAGCAGAGTTAAAAGGCAAAAATAGATTAATGTGAGTGATGTGTTTAAGAGGCTTCGTGAAACAGTTGATGATGTATCATGATACAGTGTCTTTATTTTGAAAGACCACTAGATGGCGCTCTCAGTTTGAAAATGATGCCAGGTTTTATTAAACAAGTAAATATCAGCCAAATATTATAAATCAAAGGGAACCTTTCAAAATAAAGACACTTTATCATGATACCTTATTAGGTGTTTCATGAAGCATCATCAACTCATCACTTAAAATAAGCTGGGCTAAGATCAGGTAGAAAAAAAGATATATATATATTACTATTTATATATTAGTCGACTTATGGTCCGTCATCCGCATTAACTTTAAAACTAAAACTGAAGTTAGATGATAAGTCACATCGCCAAAATGAGGATGAAAAAAAGTGAGTATTTAACGCTAGCAGGTTACATTGTTACATTAAAAGGTTATTATTTGTCTTTTTGTCCATTGTGGCTACCCGTGGAAGCTGATGATGCCGTGTTGCGTTCAGTGATCGCTGTCTATCCACAGGTACGCCACAGTTCACTGTTGCTCTCTTACATTGTGTTTTTTATTTGATAAAAACACAGTTACGTTGTTTAAGTTCACCCTCTGATGTTATTTAACGTATAAAGACATATTGCACTGTGTGTTTAAGTGTGTTACTTTATACAGTTTGTTTCGCTAATTGGTGGCTAATTGTGTTAGCTTTGTTGTAGTGGCTAACAATGACTGCCTTCCATCCACAGTTGGCCGATAGAAATATAAAGTTGTGCCAACAAAAAAGAAGTTTAGCTTTGGATAAATCGTTTGGATTAATTTAGTTGAATAACTTATATAATATAAAAAGTGTATCGGAAATTCCTTAAAGATGATCTCAGGTGTTTCATTTTCCTTTGAAAATGCTAATGTAGCCTAAATGCTAACAAAATTTTACCCACCAATTTGATCTGAATGAATTCAGCCGCTGCCACACATTTTTTGCCATTTAGTGACTAAAATTTGACAAATTTTACTAAACGTTTATACAAAATCTGATTACTGAACCAAGCTAAATTCAGATCGACGACCGTCGATGCACGTATTGAAAATGTCGATCTGTAACGCCACCTATCTGTCTGTCGGTGGATCAGATTGTTTACCAAGTCGTATTGACTCGACTCATGAATATTTATAACCAATCAAATCTAAGTGCAGCTAAGCAGAACCTATCAGATCCTCTCCTCACAATCCTAGATTTGCATATTTTAATTGCTACTGCAGAGAGTGCATTTTAGAAGAACACACACACACACACACACACACACACACACAAGGACACACACACACATGTGAACACAGACTTTGTCACGAAAACAGTTTTCTGGTGTAAATTTGAACGCTCAAGATTGGTCTCTCTTTCTAGCACTAATCTGCCTTTTCTTAACACTTCCTGCAGCTATATCGGTAATTATTCCTGCTACTTATCAAACAGTCGGTTTGAAATTTAATTTGGCCGAGCGAGTGTGTGTCGTTTTTTCCCCGGGTGTGTATTTGTCTGTTCTTTTTTTGTGTGTGTAATTGCTAGTTAAGCCATTATAAAAGCAGGTGCAGTTTTTTTCTGAATGACTTCTCTGTTTTCCTAACAGCCTTCAAAATCCACCCACTAACTTCAGTGTGTGTGTGTGTTTGTGTGTGTGTGTGTGCGCGCGTGTGCGTAATGAGTGTGACGTGAGTTGTCATTTCTGACAGCTCGCTTCCTGGAAACCCACCTACAAAAACACACATGGTCTGGCACACATGGTCACTCACAAAGGCAAATGTGTATGTTTTCAAATGTGCCTTGTGCTGGGAAAATATTGTCCTGTTTGAAAAAAAACATGTTGCCGACAGATGAAAGACGATTTACTCACCAACCTGTTTTTGATTGATGTTCCCGTTTATGAACGTTTCTCGAGGGCAAACACGGAGGTTGATTGAGGCCAATGGAATTTAAATATCTGAGAAAAAAATGATTTCTAAAACATCTTAACCAGAGGGCAGAATGAGAAAAGAAGAACGTTTGTTCTAACAAAGTGATGATGTGCTTCTTAACTATATATTTTTGTCTGAAACAAAACTTTTTGGTTATTTATGGAAGATCACGTTATCTTTTTTAGGAAGTTCAATTAAGTAAGCTACTTTAGCCATGAGCTAAATCAGCAGGCGAGCGAACAAACAAACACTCCATGATTTCTCCCTGCAGTTTTTTTACAAGTCCCAGTGGATTTTCCTTCTTTCCCGAAACAGGAAGTCATCACCTTCTGCAGTAGTGAGTTATTCTCCTTCTTGTCAACTGTTTAGTCATTTATTATCCTTTTTTCTCTTCTTCTAGTGTTTCTGCAACATCTCGTGGAGATACTACCTGAAAGTAAGTAAGTAAGTAAAGGTTATTTGTAAAGCTCTTTCTAGACCGGGGTCACAAAGTACTTTAACAATCACAAACAATACACAGTAAAAACTATATAGTATAAAAGACCAAGACACATAAGACAAACACAGGAGTCCCAGAACATCTAGTGGAGAAACTATCTGATAGAAAGAAAGAAAGAAAGAAAGAAAGAAAGAAAGAAAGAAAGAAAGAAAGAAAGAAAGAAAGAAAGAAAGAAAGAAAGAAAGAAAGAAAGAAAGTAAAGGTTAATTGTAAAGCGCCTTTCTAGACCAGCATTACAAAGCGCTTTAACTATCACAAACAATACACAGTAAAAACTATATACTATAAAAGCCCCAGACATATAAGACAAACACAGGAGTCCCAGAACATCTAGTGGAGATACTATTTGAAAGTACTTGACAAACTTCAAAAAAATCAACATGTTTGTCTTTAGCTTGATTTTTTTTATGACCACCGGGAAATCTGGCTGAAGACGATCTACCCATGACCCTCTATAGAAGGGGGGCACCAGAGGTTAAGATCTTGTCTGGAAAGGCTGGTCAATTTGTTTTGTGGCGTTTGATGTCATATCTCTGTGATTTTGAGAGATTTTTGTCGAGATTTTTAAAAAATCTTTTCCATCTTAACTATAGAAAGCTGTTCAATAACCACGTGACGTTGAGTCTGTTTTTCCTTTCTTCTCTATAGTCTTACTTCAACTCTAAAGTGTCTTGGGATAACTTTGTTATGATAAGACACTTTAAATACAATTGAATGGAATTGAATTGAATTGAATTGAATTGAATTGAATTGAATTGAATTGAATTGAATTGAATTGAATTGAATTGAATTGAATTGAATGAAATTGAACCAATTGTTGTCCTTGCTTAGACATGAAACGGAGGCCCTAGGATATCATCTCAACGGGCAGCAGGTTCTGGGACCCCTGCCCTACAAAGACTTTACTTTTTGCTTGACAAACATTAGCTAAATCATGGAAACATAATTGAATTTTATCAAGTGTTTTCTTGCATATGTTCATTGTGTTTTATTCTATTGTTCTGTATGTGAATGCAGGTTTGAAGGAGGTGTGCAGCGTCTTTAAAATGAATATGTCACCACTCTGAGGTAAGTAAGTAAGTAAGTAAGTAATATTTATTTATATAGCGCTTTTCGAGACCAGGGTCACAAAGCGCTTAAACAATCAAAACAATACTCAAAAAAGTACATACTTTAAAGATCAAGATAATACTGAGAACAACACAGGAGTTCGAGAAATTCAAGGAAAAGCCTGAACAAATAGAAACGTCTTAAGATGTTCCTTAAAGGAGTCAGTAGATCCATCAAGCGCAAAGAGAGAGGAAGATCTTAAGGTAGTTTATTTCCATTTTCAATTTGATTAGTTTATTGCAACTGCTAGCAATAACAATGCCCGTGATGTCTCTGCGACATCTAAGGGAAGTCGCACTGACTTCTGCGTTAACTGGTCCGTCTGAGACGTGGTGAGAGCGCCAACTATTTTTAGTCTCAGCATTAATTCAATCAGAGTTCAGCCATCATGCATTGCTAGTTTGCCTGGAGGCCTTTCTCAGTCAGTTCTGCAGGCCCTGAAGCATAACATAGTCGCGATTAGACTTACGATTTAACCAAATCGGATTCTGAGTTGAGTCCACAAGTTCGCAAACTAGTCTGCAGGCCAGACAAGCCCATTAAAGCCACTACTTCCCCAGCAACAGGCGCCAGATTGTGAAAATGTAATAACAGTACTTCTTTGTTTATTAGTTTTTCAGTCTACCTGTGTTTGTTCTCCAACTGGTTTGTGGTGAGTTTTAAGTTTACTCTATAGACACTGAAATTGACACTTGCGATCATGGACACTTCTTTGTTGACCTTGAATTAAATTGGGAATTTCTACATTTCGAATAGTGTTGGTTTTTCCCTGTTTTTGCCTGTTGGTTCGTTGATTCAGTCCATATTGGGTCCACATATTATCTATTAATCACATTTTGAAAGTATATATCTTTAAATAAACGTCTAATATGTGGTTCCAAGTGTACAGTGAGCATTAAGGGGAACCTACCTACCATTTTCTTTTTTTGGGTCTCTCTTCATTACAATGTTAAGAAGAAGCTGCTGCGAGTGCATGTAAATGAAAGTTACTCTTTTAACTTCAAGCTTCGACATGCAGTTTCACAAGAGATCTCTCGTTTTAAAATAGTTTCGCAGCCTTTGGAACCCAAAACGTATCCTCAGTTAAAAGCAAACAAGATGGAGACACGAAGCCTCTGGTGTTGAAATATGGATGACAAGACAGATGGAGAGACAGGAACACTGAGACCCGTGGAAATGTAGTGACAGCATAAAAGGTAGGAACGGACGCCGCAAGATCCATTGTAAAGTCTCCCTCATTTAAAAATGGGAAACAAAATTCATTTCTCACACAAATGGGAACGGGCAAGGCTGATTTATTAAAATACCCCCATCTGTTGGAGACAGAGCAAACAAACAGCAGAAGCAAACAAAACAATTCCTGTATCTCGGAATCATTTCTCCCATGTTGCGTGAATACAGCTCTCTAGTGATTGGAGCGGGATTTGAAGCGACATGCTGACACTTCTTGAGTGAGCAGCTTGAAACGAAAAGACATAGATTAATTCCCGACAGCTGGGATCCAAAGGTGCACGACGTGTCAATAAATCACCCTTAACGGGATTACTTGTAGGTTAGTGAGCGAAGGAACATCAGGGACATTTTTAGTTAAGTGTCATACTTTTAAATATGTGGAAAAAAGAGAAGAAACTGATCCAAACTACAACGACATTGACCAAGACTGACCTTTCTGTTCTTTCCTATAATCTTTATATTTTATATTTGCACTTTGTAATCCATTGCACTTTGTTCTTTTATTTGCGATTTGTTCTTGTTCTTGTTTTTATGAATGTATCGTCTGCTATGAACTGTAAACCCAATTTCCCGAGGGAGATCTCCAGAGGGATTAATAAATCTAATTATAATAATCTAATCTAATGTAATTTAAATTCTATAATCTGATCGGTAAACTATATGAATACATCAAAATTTTAACTGCTAGCCATTAAAGATAAACTAGATTAACTAACTCTTTTTCTTTTCCCCTTTTGCCAAGTAAGAGTTGTTATTATTTTTAGAGTAATCTGTTCTTTTTTAGAGTTATAAACAAAAATGTTTGTTTATTTTAATGTAGCGAACGTGGCTCAGTTGTTCATCTGTAAAGTCCCTCTTTTATTAAAACCCAGACATAAGAAATTGTTTTAAATTAAAATAATAATATTGAAAAAAGTACATACGATTTAAGATTGTTTCTAGTGGAAGCTACAAGGCTACTCGTGCTACATCTAGCAAGAGCTTCCAGTGTGTCACGGCAGACTTCCGAAAAACAGTTTCTGCACATTGGTTCTGCAGTTCTTGCCATTTTATTTGTGTTCTTTCTATTTGTAGGCCGGTCTGTAAAAAATAAAGCCGTGTTGTGTTGTCTCAAACATATTGTTTTTTAGCCTAAAGGTCACCTTGACCCTGACATTATACAAGGGTTAAACTAGTCCACGTTTAAAAAAATAAAGATTGAAGACCCTTGTTATGCACTGTACAGTATCATTTGAGTAAAAACAAGGATCAACATTTTGGAAACACTCTTTTCGAAACTTCATCTTGAAATTTGCCTAAAAAATTGCATTTTGGTAACCTCGCAGGAAAACTGTAATATGACTGAGAAATATCACCTAATAGGTAACAATAAAAATGGCCCAAATCCTGGTACTAGTCTTCACACATGTGTTGTCTTATGGTCAAGGTGACACAGAGGCCCGAAAAATGTGCTTGTGGTATCCTGAGATAACACAAGGGTTAAATCAATTCATAAAGAACTGAATTCTGGATTATTCTACCTATTAAATAATGAATGAATATTACTTTGTGAATGCGTATCCAGCATCCGAAGCAACGTCGTTTATTAATTTATAAACACAATAACACACTGATAGCAGTAGGCTGTGACGCAGTACAACATCTGTCCTATAGAATCAACAGCTATAATCATACCGGCAAAAGAGCTAGTGGTGTGTTGATGAAGCTTCATGAAGCAGTGCCATATTTATTGGAGCTTAGTCAGTGACTCCCTCAGTTTAAAAAGGATGTTTCAATAGAATGTACCTGTTCAAAGTAATAGATCATAGAGCAGAGAGTGACATCTAGTGGACTCTGAAAATAGGGCTAATAAATGAAGCTTCATGAAGGGTCATTTATTAAGAACAACTTGTCGGAAAAACTTAAGACTTTTCGATTAAAATTAGACACCGATACTGGTTGTTGCTTTGAAGTTGGCAGTGTTGGTTCAGAAAAGTGGATCAGTCTAGTCAACGACCTTGAAATAAAACTCACATTTGAGCAACATGTACAATGATTTTGGGATGTGGACCGAAGTCATGGACCAGGTCATGGACCAGGTGGGTCGGCCCTTAATTCGATGGCCGACGTTGATTAAGGGTTGAACAGTTAGCAACTTGAAACGTATAGAAATGATGAAATAAAGAGTATTTATAGATGTATGTATGTGTTGTGTTGTCGGGTTTAGTTTTGATTAAAAAAAAATGTATTAATTGCTCTGCTTTCTGACCTTTTATATGTGTTGAAAAAATCTTGACAAGGATTGATGATGATCCACTAAAATCATGAAAAATGAGAATAAAATAAACATCTGTTTTATTAACTTAATTGTATCCTATAACCTTCAGTGTAATCGACTAAACTCGCTCCGTATGTTGTCGATTATCTGCATTTACTTTTAACTTTTTGGCTCCACCATTTGTTCATAAAACACTCGTTTGATTCACTTAGCGGCGCCGCAGTCGAACGATTTGATTAGCGAAATGGCTGCGTTTACGGCCCATCAAATCCAGCTCAGACGAAACGCCGACACCCACCTCCGAGTTTGGGAAAGGTCCGTTAATTGATGTTAGATCAAATCTGTTACGTAAGTCTCTCGCATCAAGGGCAGAAAGGAACATTTTCGGAGCATATTTAAAAACTCATGATTGGTGAAGGGCAGAGGTTTGACCAACTTTTTTTCAGGGGAATTTGCAAAGTTTTGTATATCTTCCTTTTCAAAAGTATGGCCTCAATGATATGGAATATATACAAATGCACATTTTCTCTTTTTCACAGCAACTTTATCCATCGTCTCTTTCCTTGATGGTTACATGTGTGACCTGACACAACATATGCTGTTCCTGTTATATCTTCTTTCCTGGAGACTCCTGATTAAAATGTTAATACCTTCACCAACTGGCACTTATAGCTTCATTTTATTATAATTTAATCCATTCAAGAGTTTTGTTTGTTTCTATACAACATAAGAACTAAACATGTTCGGCATTTTCTGTCCTTCACCTGAACTTGGGTTATCATCATTTTAGATTTACAGAAGAACCAATTAAAAATCATATATAGCTTAGCATTTAGCATAGCAACTTCACAATTTACTTTTAAAGATAGCTTATCATTTAGCAAAGCAACTTAACAATTTACTTTGAAATTAGCTTATCATTATATTGGTTATTGGTTTGCAAAAATATCAAATACAAACCGTTATTAGATAATAATTAGCTTAACACTTTAGCATTAGCATGCTCAATAGCGTGGGGTTATGGAAAAATGTTTTGTTGGCAAACACAGCCCTAAAGAATCTTGTAACACTTATTAAACATTTATATTAACTAAAAAAGGATGTGACTATTACACCAATGGAATTTTTCCAGGCTTCATGTGACGCCGCCAACCATATACATAGAAGTATTTTAAACGAATGAAAAATCAATACATTTCAACAATTTTGCTTTTAAAATAAGAGAGCATAGGCACATTTAGTTGGTGTAAA
This sequence comes from Callionymus lyra, assembly GCF_982586985.1. NCBI lineage: Eukaryota > Metazoa > Chordata > Actinopteri > Syngnathiformes > Callionymidae > Callionymus > Callionymus lyra. The sequence continues at coordinate 10,571,489 of NC_141820.1, forward strand.
ACTCATGTCTGTCTTTTTGTTAATAAAAGTGTTTAAACAGTGCTACAAGAACTTGTAGACCTGATATAAAGCATGCTAATGCTAAAGCTAATAATTTAGTTGACAATGGGTTAAATTTGACATTTTTAAGCCAATTATCACTTGAATTTTAAGCGAATTGCAAAGTAAATTGAGAAGCTGCTATGTTATTTATTAGTCAATCCCAGTTTTAAAGCTTTTTAAAAGATGTTTTGACGTTATCACGTGCCTCAACTGGAATAGTAGGACGGACCGAATTTGTTCTTACAACAGCATAAAAAGTTCACTTATCCAGGGGCTCAAAGAAAAACAAGCCTTTTGGTTTGACTGAATATAACTTAACTTTCTGTCGTTAACGCATATTTTTTACTTCCTTATCATTCAATTCGACCCGGTTTATAGTTTATGTCAATATCTGAAGGGCCACATTGTTGTGCATAGACATATCTAAATATATATATTTACTTGACTTGGAATTGACATGAAACAACCTGTCTAGTGTCACTTCAATGATGTTACAATTTCTATTTTCTGTATTTATGCAACACTTAAATAAACATTATGGGCGCCCTATTGAGCCAAATCAACTGCATCATTAAAACTTGTAAAAACAAACAAAAATAAAAGTGGCGTCTCCTCTTTTCAGTGCTTTTAACCAAAACATTGCTGACACAAATCTCTTCGGATGTTCCAGGGGGAAAACAAGGTAATTTCCTTTTGGCTTTGACCCCTGAATGTTGTCCTCATCTTTGGCCCCTTGACCTTTGGCCTTTAGCCTCAAATAAAACCCCTTTAACGACTGAACTGAGTGTTGATTTTGCTCTGGTACATAACAGAACCTCATGTTTCCCCACAGGACTTTCTTTTTAAGGCGATATAAATTGACTTTTTTTTTTGTAAAAAAGTGATTAATTCAATCCTCCAACAATGCTTCAGCGTCTCAATGCGTCTTGTTTTGCGAAACCCGGCAGCGTTTGCGAAACGGCTCGATGTAGGAAACGATATTCAGGGGCGAAAGGACGTTCAAATTGATGGCGTCTGATGTGAACCCACTTTGATGAGGAATGATGTAGAGGCAGAATTCAATAATGGAAGAAAAAAGAGCCGGGGCTGTGATTTACATTTGTTTTTCAGGCGCTCTGGTTCTTTTTGAGGCGGAACCTCTGGTGTGTGGGCGGCGACTCCAGCGCACGGAGGGCATGTGTGAACACGGGTGAGTCCGTGATGGATGATTGAGTGGGAGCTGGTTCTGATTGCTGCATAATTCATCACGTATGGGTTTTTTATTGCATTTGACCAACAAAATTTCCCTGCAGACGTCGTAAAGTTGACTCTCCGCGAAGGCACGAACTGACAGTCGGAGCTAATGAGCGGCGAATGATGAAGGGATGCGGGCGGAGGAGGATTATTACCTGCTACTGTTCCTCCATCTGTAATCCTGAACCTGTTGCTCATCGTTTAGGTTTCCCCCGGGAGACACTCTGTGGCCCCTGAAGCCTCGTGGGCCTCAAATCCCCTCGATAGAACTGTTTATTAAACACTAAAATATAATTACAAACAATTATTTATCTGCATTTGGAAGACCGTGTTCCTGTCAACCAAACGTGTCAAGTCATTTTATTATTAATTATTATATCTACCACCATACAGTTGAAAGTAAATCCAGTCAAAACCAAAGTCGATTTTTTTTGGTGACCCTTAAAGGGGCAAGTTTAAATATAAGCTATGGAAAAGTGTTAATGTCAACAATTCTCAAAAAGAAAATTGAAATCACATCAAATAAATAAACATTAAAGGGAAAATTAATTTGGAAATACAGTATTTAGGATACACCAAGCTATAAAGAATGAAAACAATATTGCCTACTTCCTGTTACAGTTTTGGTATTGTATCCTTTATCATATCAGTTTTACTATATATGTGCCAACTTTAAATTAATCATGTTGTTTTTTTCTATGATAAAGCACCATGTGCCTCTGAATGACTAAAATGTGATTTATAAATAAAGTTGTTATTATTAGCAGCTTCAAGCTTGAACGCTTGAATTTAATGTTTGGGCGGCAAATTTACGCCAAATTGGGGGCAAAATAGTCGCAAAGTAAAATGAATCGTTCTGAAGTTTCGTGCAGGTACTTTTTATAAAATTGCCTAATTATAGTAGTAGCATATTAGCATAACTTGTGACAATTTCCGCAAATTTTTGTGCCACCTTCGCCTTCCCCAACCAAATGACTCAAGAATTTGCAATGACAAAGTTACTTCCCAAAATTTGGGCAGCCTCAGTTCGGCCCGAGTAAAGTTCTGGGAATTGCAACTCTTCAGCTTCAATAGCACCTCCACCGACCTTCAAGGGGATTTTTTTTGGCCTCACCTAGACCTAATTTGGGGTCAAGGAACATGACTTAATATGACCCGAGGCTCTATTTCAACTCCTTCCCCTTGAAGTCGTGATTTTAACTTAACTTTCCGTTTACTCCGCCACACTCTCTTTGTCTGAAGCCCCGGCGGGAGTAGGCATTTTTCTGCGTGACGGACAGACAGACATTGTTTTTGTTATAGAAAAGATACATTCTGCCCCTAAACTTGAATTTTAAAAGGTTTTTGGCCTTCATTGAACTTAACACTCTGTCTATCCAGTCCACTATCCAGACAACCATCCATAAAAATATGTTTAAAAGGTCTTTTTCTTTTCAACTTATCTCATTATTCTTATGATTCAATGCTGCTGCAACAAGTACATCTTAAAAATTCAAATGTTATGCTAAAGACTCGACTTTCTCTACCTCAGTTGAGCACGAGTTGATTGTGTAGCGATGCGGAGAATGTTCGTTCGTGCACGACTTCACAAATCAAGACAAACAAATTGATTGACTTGTCAGAACCCCCCACATAACATCACTCCATATGTATCCGAATGTGATGCAATGAGTTGCGGCGTGTTTGTTGGATCCATGGAGCTTTGAAATTTACATTTAAGGTTAATACGGGGTTCAGTGGATGTCTTTCTGTACTACTGTGTTTTTTTTAGGAGACATATTTATGAACATTGAATATAGTGGGATTTTGTTAGCCTGTAATAAAAAATATATATATATATAATAAAAAAATATATTATATTAGATAGATAGTAAATCTAGAGAAGTAAGTCACTGGCTTCTTTATATGGCGAACCTCTTTCTATATTTATACAAATACAAATTTTTACGAGTATTATAGGTAAAAAGAATCAAGAAGACGTCGATAGTCACCAGTGTTTCAATGCTCTCATAGGTCGCTTTATTCATTACTACAGTATTGATACACTACTGATCACATGACCATATCGATCCAATCAAGCTATTTACAGGGAACTATTCGAGGAACTAGTCCTTTTTTTTCAGGAGCTACCAAAAGAACTATTGCGTTTCATCTGTTCTGGGAGTTTGGTTTTCAAAAAAAGTCTAAACATTCAGAGGGACTTTTCAAAGAAACACTGATCCTTGACCAGACATATCTATATCTATATACAGTATATATATATATATATATTTATATATATATATATTTATACTTGAATTGGAATTGACATGAAATAAGAGTCTAGTGTCACTTCAAAGATGTTACAGACAAATTATATTTTCTTTATTTATGCCACACTAAAATAAACATTGTAAACGCCCCATTAAGCAGAATAAACTGCCTCATTAAAACTTGTGAAAACAAATAAAAATAAAAGTGGCATCTTCTATTTTCAGTGCTTTTAATCAAAACATTGCTGACACAAATCTCTTCAGATGTTCCAGGGGGAAAACAAGGTTCTTTCCAACATCATTTTTTTGAAAAGACACCGTTGCTTCTGGGAATTAAGGCCTGTGAGGACGACCATCGCTGAACCAACACAAACAAGCCAGATCACTTTCTTGTAAATGAAGGTGCCTGATGCCAGTCGGCTCTTCGCATCTGTGTGGAAACACGTCTGGCACTCAGGAATTCTCTCACAGAGATAAATTCCGCCAGGAATATTTAGCACTTTCTTTACTTCTAAGTCCTCACTGTGAACACTTGAAGGACAGTTTGTCCACGAGAAACTTGGACATATTTGTGATCTGACCACAGCTTTTCATGGTGATTCTTACCTTTATTTTGTCTTTGAGGTTAGTTACATGTTAGTGTCCTGTTTTATCCTGTAAAGAGACTTTAAGAATCACATTTTATTAAAAGCCCACCATTGAAATAAAGCAGCAATATGTAACATTTGAAGAAAAAAAAACCCTATGAATTCGAACTCTCTAGATTCAGGTTCACCAACCTTTTTGCAACTTAGGGCACCACGTTGCTTGAAAAGCAACTACTATCAAGCTACAAACTTATGAAATAACCTGATATACTGAAGCAGAGGTGACCAAACCTTTGAGGAAGATGGCCAAATGTGATGCTGTGAAAACGAGCGCTGGCCAAACAGGGTATAAAGCTTCTATATCTTGAGCCAGTTTAAAAAACAAACTTAAGAAATGGCAAGGTACCCGGAATTAGCAACAACAGATTCACTTGTGATGTTTTCAATTGACTCTCGATCTTATTTTATGTTTAACAAAGGTTGTTGGTTAGAATTAAAAAAATGTATTTTACATTCTTTTGATGGAAAATGCAATCGAAGAAGGAGACGACGGGCTGAATTAAATCTGAACAAGGGCCACAAATGGCCTCAAGGGCGATCATAGGCCACACAAAGTGTATTATTATGGCTGACGAATGATATTCCTCGATTACACTGATCACATTATTGATTCGCCAATAATTACCAGTGACAACAACATGAAAGTAAACACAAAATCAAACATAAAAAGAATGATTTTTTCCATTTTACCAAAAGAGCTACTCCTTAAGTGTCTCTGGACGACTCCACTGGAGAGACAGTAGTTGGTCCAGAACAAACAGACTTAAAACAGTTTTCACCTGACAGCAATAACCATCCTCAATGCCATAAAAAACTTGTAACACAATATTTTACAGTAGTACTTGGATTTTGTAGACTGTTTTTGTTATTTGTTTATTTATTAATCTAGTTTTTATCACTGTTATGTGCGGTTTAATAATACTTGTTGTAGCAACATTTGTATTTTTGCTCTATTTAATTCTGCACCTTTTTTAATCTTGCTGTACTTGTTACAATGACAATAAAGGACTTAACTGAACTGAACTGGTCAGAAACAGTGTTTTAATGTGAAGTACCGAGAGACCTTTGAATGATCTGGAACCACAATCAAGTCATCAAATGTGGCCCCATTTAAAAGCAGCTTAGACACCCCTGACATAAATGGTTCCATCAGACGCATCAATGCACTGGGGCGGCAAGAATGGCTGACAAAACCCATTGAGTGCTAAACAAGAACGACCACACAATGTAAAGCACACATACTTTTCTTCACCCTAAAAGATAGTGCGAGTGTTTATTCATAACTATCGGAAAAGGAACCCCAAGAAAATGTTACTTTTTAAGCAGATTTTTGTCCCGTCCTTTTCATTAAAAACACATGTATTCATAATTTCCAATTAATAATAATTAATAAAAGACTAACTAAGACTAACCTTATGAATAAAATTAAAAAAATATACTCTATAATATATTTTTCCGATTATAATTATAATTATTCATGCTTTTACTTTATTTTCTTGTCCTTTGTTAGATATAGAACTCCACAAAACCTTTTATCCTTATTTTCCATTATTAACCCATTTTTCATTTTTATATTGAAGTTGTCCTCCAAGAACTGTTAAACTCTAGTATTTCAAATTGGTATTTATTTTTGGTTTACTTTGTTTAAGACTTCAATCAAATCATTTTCTCATGTGGATGAAGAGTAGTCATTTCTAATGCTTATTTAATTCAATTCCTTCAATACATTACACTTGCAAGTCCATATGTTGTCAATTTAGAACTCAACTTGTTTATTTTCCATCAATCTCTTGCTCTAGTTCTTATTTTTGATCAATTTAGATTTAAGGTAGATTTATCTTTAACAAAGGTAATTTAGATACGATTCTGAAGTTTCTAAATATCCTTTGTTTCCAACAATACCAGTTGAAGTGAGTGAGAAACCAACATTCTGTTCTTATCACATCTGTATATTCAGTTTTTTTCCTCCGAATGAAAATAAAATGATGGATCAATGGGTTTTTCTTTTCAATGACAACGGTGAATATGTTCCATCTTCATCTGGTCCTTCAAAGAAAGACAACCCGATCGAACCGGTAGCCGCTCCACCTCAAACGTCTCACGGCTGACTGATCTCGATGTCTCATCTCCACGAGGAAAATCCATCTCGGCAGCTTATATCTGTAACGTATGTCTTCTGTTCAGGAGTTCATGGAGAGTATTGTGTAAGCGTTCAACCTACACCAGCGATATATACATTATATCAGCTCAGAGATCCATCAAAGGAAGTTACTTTCTTCATTCGCTTCCAGGCTCGAGAAACCAACCGTCAAGAGTTGTTCTGCTCAGAGACCAGAAGATTGTGACGTCATATTTGCATTAATGCCTTTAAATGATCCTGGCAAGAAGATATGTGTTGATGAGGCTTCATGAAACAGTTGATGAGGTATCATGATACAGTGTCTTCATTTTAAACCACCACTAGATGTCACTCTCAGTTTGAAAATAATGACAGGTTTCATTGAATCAGTAGATCAGAATCAAATATTTGAAAGCAGAGAGTGACATCTAGTGGTCTTTCAAACTTAAGACACTGTATCATGATACCTCATCAGCTGTTTCATGAAGCCTCATCAACACATCACTGCTGGCGAGAAATTTGGTCCACGAAAAAGAAATATAGGCAACAACTTCTCCAATACTCTTATTACAAGTACAAAATATCGGCATAGATCGATCTGATCAAAAATCTAAAAACTTTTCTTAGTCCGAGCTTCAATCTTCAGTAAAGAGGTCACATCTTCCATTTGGTAAATCTATTTAATAATCTCGGTAAAACTGTTTTAATTCAGTGCAACATTCGGCCAATTTCTAATAGTACTCATTATATTACCTAATTTCTTTTTTGGCAAAATTTTAAATAAATATTTAAGATTTTTTTTTCTTCCCTTTAATGTTTCAAAAAAGGACAAATTCTTAATTTCCTGAAGTGACAATGAAACACTTTTTCATCAATAAAGTAGTGAAATAAATAAAAAAAATTAAAATAATATGAAAATAAGTTGGAATACAAATATAAAAAAGTAAGGCTGAATGCCATTAAAAACTCTAAACAATAATTCATTATGTGTCACTGAGTTTGGGTCCATGAAAGTATAGGAGATAATCAGATTATTATAATGTTTAGTTGAATAAATCATAAATCTATGTCTGGTTTTTACTCATGATGTCGATTTCCTCCCAAAATTATGAAATTAGTTTGTTTTGTTGGCGAAGACTTCAAGTTTTTTTTTTACATTGAAAATATAACATTAATTAGTAATTAAGTAAGTTAAAATTATTTGTAAAGATATTTTCTAGACCAGGGTCACAAAGCCCTTTGACGATCACAAAACAATACACAGATAGAATATATACTTTAAAAGGTCAAGACACGTAAGACAAACACAGGAGTTCCAGAAAATCAGGAAAACCACAAATAAGAATGTCTTCTTGAAGGACAACAGCCTGGAAGGATTTCTCTCCTCTGGTCCTGAAGCGTGTTCAGGAACCATCAGTAGATTCTGATCCACAGACCTCAGAGCCCGAGCTGGGGTGTAAGTCTGGATCAGATCACTGATGGAAGGTCTGACCATGAATAGATCTGAAAGTAAGAACCAGAATTTTAAAGTTGATCCTCAAAGAAACTTTAAGCCAGTGAAGAGTTTTAAGGATCGGGGAAATGTGAGTTCTTCTACTAGAGCTAATTAACTGTTCTTAAACTTGTTTCAGCGTCTAACCTTTGTCTTGTTAAAGTTTTGTTTTCAACCAATGACATAATTTAAACTTTTTTTTAATTGTCTGGAAGTTGTGTGTGTAGTATATTCAACATTAATCTACGTACCACTGAGCAGCATTTATTTGTAGGTTTGAGATCCAAGATAATATATGAGGATCTCAAGAGAATTCACATCAGAGGAGGTTTTTTTTTCTCCCGGAATATTTGCACCTTCGTACGAGTCTAATATAGATGAGAATGAATCACAGATGAGTGATAATACAAAGCAGTTTTAATGTGTATTTGTGGAGTCAGGTTAAGCTGCTGGCGTTTCTTATCATACAATTTAAGAAAATAATCGACTGTCTTTGGTTTTTATCTAGAAAAACTGAATTCAAAAGACTTTAAATGTCTCAAGAATGATGACCAGATCCAAGATGTTTTAAATGTCTGCCCTAGAAATATTTGAGGTTCTTTAAACCCATCACCACAGTGAACGTACTTTTCCACTGAAGGTACTGTGAAACTGCAAGAGTCGATGAATCAAAGCACACAAGTGTAAAAAGACGATTCCAGGTGATAAAAACAGAAGATTAGAGGAGGAGACTTCGCCCTATTAAAGAGACAACACAAACACACACACACAGACACACACACAGACACACACACACAGCCAGCAGAGCAGACCCAATGATAATGCACACCGGGCATTTATCTTTGCTGTGAATTATGGTACACTGCGGTCCCATTGACTGTGCACAAACGTGTGTGTACAGAAGTGTGTGTATATGCATACGACTTGAATTATTGCCCACACTTTGTGGTGTGTATGCGTGCATGAGTGTGTGTTGAATTGAATTATGGCGCGGCACTATCTCATTGACTTGGACTGTGTCTCATTCATCACAACTTAAGCATGGAAATAGCATTTATGGGCAAAATAGTGCGAGTGTGAGAGCGTGAGACCCGAGGAAATACTGCAAATGGACAGGAGTGTGAGAGGAGAACGCATCGATATGAGCGGATCACTTTTTAAAACCAGTTTTTTTTCACGATTATTTCCATATGCTGATGATGATAAATAAGTGTTACAACAGTAACACAATTAAAAGATGCAAATACACACTCATATATCAGACATGGAGTGGAACGGCTTTAATTTTTGTTTAAATGTAATTAAATCAAAATGAGTGAAGAGATAAATCAATATTTGTTAGTTTAAAAATATCTTTATTAATGAATGAATATGGATCAAACTGGGTCTGTTTGAGATTTCAAACATTCATTCTACAAAAATAAAATACTAATATATATAAAAACTTTATATGCTGGAAAAACTATTTCTCAAAGGAGATCTCCAGAGGGATCAATAAAGATTATATATCCATCCATCCATCCATCCATTCATCCGAATATTTCCCTTTTTTTCAATTTAGGCCATACAAAAATGCACAAAATACATTTTTAAACATAACAAATGAAGTACATTATATTTCACAGCTGAACCCCTTTAAATATAAAACACATTTTTTTCAACTTCTTTTTGGCTTTTGGTTACAAACATTATATACAAATAAACTTCTGCACAATGTTTGCTAGTGTTTTATTTGTTTGCTTTGACCATGATTTGCATTGTTCTATAATAAATCAAATATACAGTATATTGTATATGATGAATGTGGTTTCTTTTTGCTATGAAACAATTTAATCAGTTTTGGTTTTAAACGTAGATCCCTATGATTCCACACCAGCACCGAGTTCAAAAGACAATAAATAAACTTTTTTAATTTTCCCTTTTAAATTTGCAATGTGTTTTTTTTTCTCCTATTATGTTTTTGTTAACTTCTACAAGGAATATATATTTTGCATTCACATGCGGTTCATTCAAAAGAGTGCTTGTTTAAAAAAAGATCATAACAGATACAGAAAAGTATCAAACTGAAAAAAAATACACCTTTTTTTTAACCCTTATGATTAAAATGACTTTTTAAGCCTTTATTTAGAAAAACTGATTTTCATAAGATTTCATAAGAAGAGAATAAAAACAAAAATTAAACTACTTGACAGAAACAGGAAAACACATTTTGTTTTAATACACAACGCTTTGGTAACGACACAATTTTAGGGCCTCACTTAAAGCCTTAAATATAGACTTTTCTAATGTCGAAAATTCTATACAAGATGGACGTTACAGACGAGCAGTACGGAGGTATTTGGATGTTTTTAAGTGTCTTTATGGACGACTATGAAGACAAGAAAACTGAGCTCCAGTCGCTACATTAAAATGAACAAACATTTTTGTCTATAACTCTAAAAAGGGACAGATTACTCTGAAAATAATCTCAACCCTTTGTGCATTTGTGCTAAACTTTCACTTTAAAATTTGAATTACAGCCAATAAAATTTAAGAATCCATTTTTTTCTGAAATCAGATAAGGAAGTTTGAGGTAGAAGTCTAAAGAAATAATTCAAAATAATTTCTAGACTAAACACCATGTACATATTTGAATTCACATTAAGAGAAAACCTGTGTATTTGTCAACATCAAACCAAGCCTCGATCCACAGCGAGCAGAATCTGAACCAATCCGACGACTGATGTCCACAAAAACCGCAACACATATGACTCACCTGCCGGGTTTTGCTGCGACAAAATCCCGACGCACAAACACACCTGAAAGACATTTATCTGCCTCCTCCGTGCAACAACTGCCTCGTTTATATGCAGAAGCACGACCGCACGCGCAGGTGCGCATCTCCGATGCTATCCACACAATGCAATCCAATCCGACCGAACTCCGGCATCATAGCGGCGGTTCGACGGAAGGTAAAACTACACGTGAGTATTGGCCCGACAGCAGGATTCATGCCTCTTTAAATGCACGTCGGTTCTCTCCGAGGAACACAAGGTCGCGGCAGAGATTTCCCACTTTAACAGCAGCTATAAATTCCTCGCGGTAAATAACGCTTTCATTTGTAGCTGCAGTCGGAACCACGAAAAGCACCACAATCCTCATGTCTTTATGAGTTTTTTAAAAAAAAGAAAAAAGAAGCTTTGATGCTTCTGGTCTTCTCTTTAGCTTTTTTTTTTAAACCTGGTCTGCTGTGTTTTCTTTCTTAGATACTCACCACTTCTGGTGTTTACCTCCGCTGTGACAGTTGAAAAACTCCTCTCCTTTAACGTTGACAGTACAATCACACCTCCATTCTTTTTTTTTTTTTTCGTGTCAGTTTGTCTGCCACTGATGTTAAACCGCCGAGACGCCGCTCTCATCTCCTACGTCTTTTTTTTCCGTGCGTATCTTCCAAACTTACTCCCCCCACGATTCCCTCGACTCTTGTCAAGTTTGTTTGCCGCTGCCGAGGTGTTTGGTTTATTTGGACTGCCGGCGCCGGAGTGTTTCGTTGATGCAACCTGCTTCACCGTCCAATCACCTCCTTCTGTTGTCGTCTATTTTTCGACATCCAGGAGACGAACGATCCGGTGGCACTTTTCACGTCTCTTTGCGAAGTTCGAGACGGGGCGGAAAATCATTTTAATTTGCATTTGTTGTCATGGAAAACGACTTTCGACGGTGATTCATCGCAACACGAGGGATGCTGGGAAATCATGTACTCACGGTTTTTATGTTGTCTATTATGCACAATTCCTGCGTGAAGCTTTCATTTATTAAAACAGCGGCGTGCGACAAATGCCTCGTCCTCTTATGACATTTTAACTCGTGCGTGTTTTTACACGGGAATGGAAACATAGTTTTGGTTGAGAGTAGATCCTTAAGTGATGCACTTATCTCACGCTAGGATTTGATACTATGAATTTCGGAACGATTTTAAAGGGACACTGAATTTTAGTGACGTCTTTTGATAGTTCAACTCTTTTTTTGGTTGAATTAATAAAACTGTAAGACAAAATATGTCCAAACATCAGCTTTAAAAGCTGCTGGAGTCGACCGTATCCTCTCGTCCTCAGTCATAGCTAGGATCTCACAGGATTTCATTGTTGCTTAAGCTGCGGAGGACATAATGACTGCTGCCATCTAGCGGACGCACGTTAAATTGCGACACAAAAATGAATAAAACTATGCGAATATTTCATTTTAATTGTTACTAAAAAATACCCAATTATTTTATTTTAAAGACACTTTATTGAAAAATAAACCATGGTAAGAATAAAACCCCCAAAATTTGAAATGTCCTTTTTTGGGGGGGGGGGGTAAGGGGTTATTATACAGTAATATAAATTGGAAGGATTGAAACCAGCGAAGCTCAATCCAAAATGTGTCAAATTAGTAGTTCCTAAGTCAAGCTACATTTTTTGTGTATACTATACTGTAGGTAATTGAACTTTGCACTTCAGGTTAGAGTGCTTTTACATAAGACTTTTAAGTTAGTCACCTTAAACACAAACATTGCATTTTGGGTCAAAGCATTTGAGGCAAAAAACATCAACATCTCACATAGTCTGTTCTGAAACTATAGAAAGTACTTATTTTTTTAAAGCGACTCATTTTTCAGGGTGGAAGGTAATATGATGTAGAAAAAGTCTTCCTCGTACTGTATATGTTTAAGTCTTTCTCAAGGAAACGGCCTTCGCCGAAACTTTGTTGAAGAGCTTCATAATTGGAGAGTCATCGCTGCCTGACTTTGTGTGTTTATGCGACCATATGCGGGAAGAATCTGTCTTCGCACGCAAACCTTGACAAAGATTTCTGCTTCAGGTCAAGCACCTGATATCAGTCAGTGTTGTGTCCTCGGAAGTGAAGCAACATGATAATGGCTCTGTATGAGTGTGTTGGCAACCGAGAATTTTCTCCACTGACCTTAATCTACCTGCGGTTTGGATTCACGGTGCGTAACACACACGCACACACACACACAGACACACACACACACACACACACACACACACACACACACACACACACACACACACACACACACACACACACACACACACACACACACACACACACACACACACACACACACACACACACACAGACACGCACACACACACACAGGTGTTTGCTCTATTACTTTGCCAGGCGAGGGACGACCATGTCTATCACTGTCATACACATCGATGGAACTAGAAGGATGTTTATGTAGACTCTATAATTTCTCCTACACACAAAAGGGATTTACTTCAACAGGATTATTCAATCTTAGTTTGTCCTCACAAAGAAAAAAAAGAAAAAGAAAATACAAAAAATAATTACATCTTGCCGCGTATTTAATACTTTCTCTTTCTGCGTAAATCCACTTCCAAATTGTATGGTTGTGCACCATAGATCTGAACATTCGTTGGTACCGGGCCTCGCCTCATTACAGATATTAAATTTAGTGTCTTGTCTCGAGTCCAGTGCCTACTTTCTCTCTTTGCGCTTGATGAGTCTACTGACTCCTTTAAGAAACATCTTAAGACGTTTCTATTTGTTCAGGCTTTTCCTTGATTTTCTGGAACTCCTGTGTTGTTCTCAGTATTATCTTGATCTTTAAAGTATGTACTTTTTTGAGTATTGTTTTGATTGTTAAAGCGCTTTGTGACCCTGGTCTGGAAAAGCGCTATATAAATAAATATTACTTACTTACTTACTTACTACTTTTGGACTTCTTACTATTCGAGAAGTAGAAGTCACCGCCTGAAGTAGAAGTGGACGTGATGACATATCCGGTAGTAATGTCAGTAAAACAGACTATTTAACAGATATATACTTGAAATACCACATAGGTCGGGGGTCATTTACAGATCACCAAAAGGTCCACAGGTTAAACTAATCCCAAAAGAATAGGGCTTTTGTCTCCGTACAATTGTTGACGTTGATAGTCTCAGTTCCTTATTTCACCGTAAAAAGTTGCATCTCAATAAATCACTGAATAAACATTGACGTTAATCTTCTTTGATTCTGAACCAACCATCTGGCGGGCCACATTTAAATGAGTTGACAGGCCAGATTTAGCCCCTGGGCCTTGAGTAATGATTCTGTAAGAAAGTAATAATGAGCTGATGGAGCTTCATTAAATGTTTTCCTATGTTAAGATGTGATGATGAAAATAACACGTTTCAATAAAGTTTCAATACAATTTAATGGGCTTCAAAATAATGACAAGGTTTTGTGGATGGATTGATGGATGTAAATTGAAAGAGAGATGATGGATAGATAGATGGAACAATAAAATGGATGGACGAATAGATAAATTGATGGATAGATAAGTGGATTAATGGATGGATGTATAGAAGATGGATGGACGGCTAGATAGATAGGTGTATAGATAGTTGGATAAATGGATGGGTGGCAAGATAGATGGATAGGTGGATGGATGGATAGATAGAAATTGATAAATAGCTGATGGATAAATGGATGGACAGATAGATACATAGATGGATGTATAGAAGATGGATGGATGGATAGATAGATGGATAAATACAGGGTGTATAGAAGATGGATGGATAGATAGATATATTGATGGATAGATAGGTGGAATGATGATGAGTGGAAATGGATGGGTGGATGGATGGATGGATGGATGGAAATTGATAGATTGCTGATGGATAAATGGATGGACAGATAGATACATAGATGGGTGTATAGAAGATGGATGGATGGATGGATGGATAGATAGATTGATGGATAGATAGGTGGAATGATGATGGGTGGAAATGGATGGATGGATGGATGGAAATTGATAGATGATGGATATATGGATGGAACGATAGTTAAATAATGGATGGATTTATAGATTATAGATGATGGATGGATAAATAGATAGATGCATGAATAGATGGATGGATGAATTGAAAGATAGACGGATCGTTATTCAATAAAATCAAAGTCAAAAATCAAAGTGACCGGTCGAGGGAAGAACAAAAAGTCGACACAATTGAGCAAAACTAACATCGATGCCTTTTTATAAATTTCACGGCGGAACATGCTTTGAAACATGCTTCACTTATCATCTCCGTCAGAGCCGGCTCGTCTCCCACATGTCTCTCCTTCCCCGGCGACTGTCAGGTCACATATGCCATCTGCCGACAATCCACTCCCATTCGAGCGAGTGTGTGGGCGCAGAAACCCTCGCACCAGCTTCAAGAGTGTCCTTCGTTTAGGGTGACGACGCCACGATTTGTCTTCCACTTGTCAACTTTGGCTTCCCCAGAGGCCAGAACGGAGGGATGGAGAGAGAGAGAGAGAGGGGGAGAGAGAGAGAGAGAGAGAGAGAGAGAGAGGGAGAGAGAGAGAGAGAGAGAGAGAAGCGGGGGTGGCGTTGCTGAAAATATTGGAGCATGTTAACTTCAGTTTGACTTCAACTTTTGATATGTTGTTACATCAGTTTTTTTTTTCGTTGGCCCGCCAGGGATGTCAGCTTCTTGACCCACTGCCTCTATGAAGAAATAAAAAAAGAAACGTTGTTTTTTTTTGTTGCTAATGGTTCAACGATGCTACTTTTTATCACTTATATATGAATCATATAAAAGTATGGACAATAATTCAAAATATTCCAATACACAAAGTACATTTTCTTTAGGACGTTAGCTTCAACCTTAGAATACAACAAAAGTAAAACAATACATTAAAAAAAAAACATCTGTTTCTATACATTTATTATACCATAGATCATTAAATTAAGGTTGTATCACTGCTTGAGTAGATGTATACCTATTTAACATGGATCTATTGTCAAGGATATACTGTGAACATGGTCCACTGGGAGGAGACCCTGGGGCAGACCCAGGAAATGGTGATCAGATGAGGTTGTGTGTGACATGAGTGCCAAGCGTTACCCCCAGAAGAGCTGTAGGAGGATGAAGCACTGAGGGTAGTCTTGACCAATTTACTCAACTGTACTGAAATAAAAATATGGGTTTATATTACATATATTATGGTAGGTTTGTTGAAATAGGTCTGTTGAATGAATTTATCAATTTTAATTATTATTTTTACATTCAACTTATACAATTAATAAGAACTTATACATATTTTTTACTGAATTTAAACAAGAAAGCAAGATCAAGTTATAAATAAGTAATAATATTTAAAAAAAAATGTTCATGATCATGTCTTTGGAATTCAATATCTAATGTGTTTTTCTTTTTTCAAATTATTTTTTTATCCAACCCAAAAATCTACTTGTGCAATTCCCTTTGTAAACTGAGTGGCAGTGTTGTGTTCTAGTATAGTCATGTAAGATCATAATGAGATTCCAATAAGACATGTGAAGATTTTTTTTTTCCACTTTTCAAAGGTCTTTGATTGTGTAGAACACACTTCAAACTCATTATTCGTTGCATTAAATATTTGGCCTGAAATCAAAGTAGATTAATGTAAATGTTGATATTTTGAACTATAAAGATGCCAGTTCTTCCCAGGACCGGAAGTCAATGCAGAAAAGGATTACAATTTAAATTTACAACAGTTCTTAAACAATTACACCAAGCAGTAATACATATTTCAACACGCACAATCCACTAAAAGACAGAAAGGAGAAAGGAGAGGAAATAAACAACAACAAAAAACACCTCACCACGAACTGCACTGGCGAAAAGTGTCAGGAATATTAAAAAAGTTCAGTAAAAGTTTACCAGACATAATTGTAAAAACAAGCCGACGCTGGTCTATTGAAAGTCCAGCGTGTATAAAGTGCTAGATGATTTAGAATTGCCGACAGCTGTTTTTCATTAACAGTTCCTGCCACACACCATCTGGAATTCCAATCGGCAAACAAGGGAAAACATATAATACAGAATAAAACTAAATTATACTCTAGACTGTTTGCTTAATATACATTTTATTCCCGGGCAAAATCGACTGCTCAAGTAGAAGAACTCACATTTCTCCGATCCTTAAAACTCTTCACTGGCTTCCAGTTTCTTTCAGGATCAACTTTAAAATTCTGGTTCTTACTTTCAGATCTATTCATGGTCAGACCTTCCATCAGTGATCTGATCCAGCCTTACACCCCAGCTCGGGCTCTGAGGTCTGCGGATCAGAATCTACTTATGGTTCCTGAACAAGACTCAGGACCAGAGGAGAGAAATCTTTTCAGGCTGTTGCTCCTAAGCTTAAGTACAATCTTCCTCTCTCTTTGTGCTTGATGGATCTACTGACTCCTTTAAGAAACATCTTAAGACGTTTCTATTTGTTCAGGCTTTTCCTTGATTTTCTGGAACTCCTGTGTTGTTCTCAGTATTATCTTGATCTTTAAAGTGTATATACTTTTTTGAGTATTGTTTTGTTTGTTTAAGCGCTTTGTGACCCTGGTCTGGAAAAGCGCTATATAAATAAATATTACTTACTTACTTAAAATTATATAAAAAAGACCGATCATTGAAATAATTTCTATATCATTTCATATGTAAAATAAATATACCATGTACCTGTATATGTTGTGTGAAAAAACGCCGATGAATCGTTGATTTCGTTGATGAAAACATAAAACATGTGTCCTCAATTAATGTTCGGGCCGGGGGGGCCCGTTTCAGTCACTCCGCCCTGTTGTTGTGGCTTCCTGCCAACGCCTCGGCGCCGCTAGTTTGCATATTGTTAATATCGCCCTCTCGCTGTGCATCTCTGATCGCCTCGTTTGCATCATTATTGTGTCCAAACGTTCACCCTTCTCCCGCGAATCCACGCAATTGGGTGCCCGGCGTGCTGACAGTCGGTCTGACGGGCTGTCGGCCGCGCTAGCATTTAGCTCGGCGGGCGCCGCGCACGCCTGCATGCGTGTTCGTCGATCCGCCGCACGGTGGGAGTGACAAGGTGTGACACGCTAGCATTTGTCTCCGAAATGCCAGAACAGAGAAGTGACACCAAAGGGCAGCGACACAGCGAGAGAGAGTGTCGGCTGCAGCGAGGATGAAGAGACGCTGGCAGGAATTAGGAATACCAAGTGTCACATTTAACGACAACTTATTATCCAGTCACAATCGGTTCAGGCACGCACCAGGGTTCGATGTCACAAACTTCCATGGAGAGACAAAAAAAAAGCATCAAAAGGTAAATATTTCAGTGAGATTTGACTTACCTGAGTAGCAGCAGCTTTTATAAACTATACACAACTACACTAAACTGTGCACAACTGCATTATAATATACACAACTTAATTTAACTATACGTAACTACTTAAACAATACACAACTAAGTTTAACTATGAAATTCATAAAAAAGTGTGCACATTTACAATGTAATATACACACCTTTATTTAAATATACACAACTCAATTAAACTATACACATCTTCATGTTATTATTCACAATTTTTATAAAAACTTTGCACAACTACACTGTAATATAGAAACCTTTATTTAACTATACACAACTCCATTAAACTATACACAACTTTATATACGATATACACAATTACATAAACAACTGTGCACACCTGAGTCGTAGCAGCTTTTATAAACTCTACACAACTACACTAAACGGAATTATAATATACACAACTTAATTTACCTATACACACCTTCAGTTAACTATGCGTAACTACATAAACGATACACAACTTAGTTTAACTATGAAATTCATAAAAAGTGTGCACAACTACACTGTAATATAGAAACCTTTGTTTAACTATACAAAACTCTATTAAACTATACACAACTTTGTTTTACGATATACACAATTTCATAAAAAACTGTGCACACCTACATTGTAATATAGAAACCTTTATTTAACAATACACAACTCCATTAAACTATACACAACCTTATTTTACGATATACACAATTTCATAAAAAACTGCACAACTACACTGTAATATAGAATCCTTTATTTAACTATACACAACTCCATTAAACTATACACAACTTTATTTTACGATATACACAACTTCATAAAAAACTGTGCAAATCTACACTGTAATATAGAATCCTTTATTTAACTATACACAACTCTATTAGACTGGACACAACTTTATTTTACGATATACACAACTTCATAAAAAACTGTGATTGTACTTAACGGATGAGTGGAAGATGAAAATTATAGTATTTTTATCATTCATTTTAAGATTTAGGGATATACTTCAATAACTGTCTGTCCGAATCCATTAATATGAATCAAAGTTAATGATAGTTTCTACAAAAAATGTTGTCATGATATAAACAAAGAACTTTAATATTTTGTTAAAATACGGTTTATCCTCTAACCCTAACCTACATGGATCTTGCCTTTTTTTTTTTTACAGTTGCTTAAGGATGTTTTTGAATACAGGGCCCGGTTTTTCCGAAACACTACACACAATAAGCACAACCATACACACAATTAACAGAACACCTCAGATCCTTTGCAAAATGAATCACTCTTGCTAAAACTATACACTAAAAAATGAGATTTTGTTACCATGTCTCAACCAGTTACACACTTCGGCACTTAACCTCAAACACTCTTAGCAATTCTACTGCTCAGTTATTTGAGTAATGTAAGGCAAGTACACACAGAAAGGGCAAATATACAAAATTAAAAATTCATCAGATACAACACAAGACCAATGCTTCGATGAAAATATATATTATTTATCTAAACCAGTCAAAATAAAAAAAAAGATGTCCAACAGTAACGTGCATAACACAAACACACACAAAATACACACCCAATAAAAAAAAAAAAGGGAAAAAAGTAAGATACTCTAAAAAATAAAAAATATGGGGTTCGGGGGACTGACAAAAAAAAGAAAATCCAAAAGACACACACAGACACACATATATATGTATACACACACACACATATAGGCACTTTACAAATAACCTTTACTTACTTACACATGGACATGCATGTGTGAATTAAATTAAATTAATTGTTTAAAAAAGTTGTAACCAAAGTCAATCAGTCCCTCAGACAGAATAATGTGGTGAATTGTGGGTAATATGACGCCTTTTTGGCAATTTTTCTCTCACCAACGTGATCGTATTTTACGAGGGGTTCCGGGCTCAGAACCGCTCGAGAATGTCTGGATTTTTCCGGGTCGTCTGATCTGTGAGGAGAAAAAAGGAAAAAAAAAGTGCAGATAACGTTTACATTCCCAGCATGTTCCCAACAGACATGAATTATTAACCTTCTGTCTGGTCTATCTTTTACCATCTTTAATTAGGATCAAACAAGGACACTGGGTCAGGTTTTTACACATCATCATAAAGAGGATCTCGATGGAGTCTGGACTCCAGCCTAGCTGTGTGTGTGTGTGTGTGTGAGCGTTAGATTTTTATTTAATGGCCTGGTCTGGTTTTTACTTCAGGGGACTTTCTTACGAGGTCAGTGGAGTTAATAAATTAGATAAACGTCAATTTAACTTTGAGTCATCCAACTTGTAGACGCTCTCCCTTTTTTGATTCATGTCTTTAAGAAGTAAGAACTCTGTATGTTCTAGTCACGGGTCCATCAGGCTTCATGAAACAGCTGGTGAGGTATCATGATACAGTGTCTTTATTTTGAAAGACCACTAGATGGCGCTCTGTTTAAACATAACGAGAGGGTTTATTGATCAAAGCCATCAGATTATAGTGAAATCTAGTGATCTTTCGAAATGAAGACACTGTATCATGAAGCCTCATCAACTGTTTCATGAAGCCTCATCAGCCGTTTCATGAAGCCTCAACGCGTCACTTGTAATTTCTATCGGCCGTTAATACGTTCAAAGACTGATGGTCAGTGAAACAGAATAACCGATTGAAACTTCCATTACTTTAACCCTAAAATAGATAAACACATGATAAAGTTAACTTGCCTTGACTTAAAGCAGCTGTGGGTAGTTTGGGTACCTTAATATTTTTGTACCTAAATATTTTAATAAAACTTATGACACATCAACTGAAAACTAGTTGAAAGACTCATGTACCGTGACTTGAGGTGTTTTGTGTTATTTTTATTTTCACTGTAAAAGTTCTTGGGGATGGTGTGAACATGCTACATATCACGCTGATTGTGGTGGACACGGGCGAATTACGGTACAAAAACAAAGTTAAAGTTATGTTATCTACAAAGCCATCATAACACATATTTCATTATCAACGATCTGATTCATTACCTCATCGGTATCCATCCTTCATTCAAACAATAGAAGTCTGGAAACAGAATATTTGTCCAACTGCTTCAAACCGGGACATGGCAACTTTTTTCGACACTTAGCGAGTGCTCATGGGAAATGTAGTCTCCCGTCGGGCTAAAGACTACCAGTGTAGTCCACTGGCGTCGCTCGACTTAAGAATTGCATGGAATCGCTTTAAAAGCTTCATCAGCAAATAACTTCAGAAGTGATTTGCTGATGAAGCTTTGTGATGCAGTGTCATATTTTTTGAGCTCGGTAGGTGGCGCCCTCAGTTTAAAAATGACTCGAGGCTTCAATAGTTATAGCTCATAGATACAAATTTCAGTTTGTTTTTATACTGAAAAGCTGCTCAATATGGTCTGAATGTTTAATAGTTTTGTTTAATTTTCTATATGGGAAAAAATATTACCATCTTTGAAAGAAACAATTGATTGTTTTCTTTCTTTGTTGTGTACTTAAGGCTTCTTAAATCCATTATATTAAAAAGTATTAAAAAAAAGAAAAAAGACTGGTATTGATATCGACTTCTGAAATTGTCACAAACGATGTGTAATGGAACCCAAGTGCGAGTGAGAGTCTCAAGCAAAGTGCAAAACATGTAAAAACAAGAGTACAATTTAATGACAAAGTTCAAACATAAACACATCAACATAATTACCAGAGTCCAAAATCTCATAAGAAAAGTCCAAAACCAAATCGTCCACCAATAAAGGGAATAAACAGAAGAAGGAAAAACCAGGGAAGAGGTTCTGAAAACAAATAGAGGTTAAAAACAGTCTCAAAAAACAACTTAAATACTCAGGAAAGATGCGAAGTTCAACATCCAAAACTCAAGTACGAGGGAAGAAACACGAGAAGAGAATTTCCAGCCAGTTACCAACTTTGGGGAAACTTTGGTCCTTCACACTGGTCTGGAGGCAGATGGTCGAAGTAGTTGATTGATTGATCAGATCCAGCCTTGAACTGTCAGTCAAGCCCCAGGAGAGAGAGGTGAAAAGAGGAAGTGACCTAACAAATTAAAACCACAATAAAAGTAAAACATAATAATAACTCTAGCACTAGCTAATGCTAGTATGTATTTACAGAAGAAGATCATCTGCATCTGGTATAATTCCACCTCCTTATTATTGTGTTTTTTTTCAGCAACATAGTTCATCAGCGATTCTTGATGATGTCTTGAGATGTTGCAGTTTCATTCTTTTGTTTTGTATCATGCGTCGTCCATCACTCTTCCTGTGTGGTATTCATTTTGAGTTGATGCAGTGACAACCTGTTCTGAGTCTGGTTCTCTCAAGGCTTCTTCTCAAGTCAGGAAGAGTCAACTCTGCACTTGTCTTTAAAATGTAAACTTATAATACTAGAATAATTATTCTCCACCTTGTAATTCAGTTAAAGGCTGTAGATTTGTAGTCAATTCTCTCTCAATAAAAACACGGTTGGAATAGCTGAGTAGCTCCGTGTTTGTTTTTTCTTTTCATCTTCATTGAAAAGCCCTGAATATTTTTAATCTAATCTAAATATTTAAAAAAAAGCTGTATTTTTAGTAGCAGTACCGGTTACTGCTACTAAAAATACAGCTTTTTTTTTGCTTTTTTTCAATAAGACATTGTCAAACTTGATTCTTTTCTCCTGAAACTTAGTGAAAAATTGTACCTACATTTAATTTTATATTTTTGGGACATTAATCATTCCACCCAATGTATTGTTAAAAAAAGTGAATGTACAGTGTTTTGTTTCTTACTCTTTGTTGAATTGCTGGGATCTATTTTTCCTTAATCAACTGTAGTCTTATTTCAACTGTATAGTGTCTTGAGATAACTTTGTTATGATAAGACACTTTAAATAAAATTGAATTGAATTGAATTGAACTTGTTATTTTTAAGGTAGCAACATGAAGAGAAAAAAAGGCAATTTATTTTAATTTGAAACAAAAGGTAGCACTATAGTATAGAATACCTGATTGGTTGACGAGGCTTCATGAAACAGCTGATACATCAGCTTTTTTTTTAAAAGCCACTAGATGTCACTTTATAATCTTTTCCCCTTATGTACTATTTCAATGAAACCTAAACTGAAAAAGCGGTCTTTCAAAATGAAGACACTGTATCGTGATACCTCATCAGCTGTTTCATGAAGCCTCGTCAACACATCACAGCAACATTAGCTTAGCATCCTACCTGACGACTCTTGTGATTCAAAATTAAAAGCGTATACTTGGTTGTGGACGAATAATACCTCAATTTAAGCGTAGAAGTCTATTAAAAGGTTCAAATATTTACTCACACTTTAAAAGCGAGCAGGTCTGTCTGTCACCAAGGGACCCAATCTGAGCTAATGTGTTCCCTCTCTATTCCCATTAGAATATAATGAGGCGAGTGTCAGGCGGGGACTCGGCATGACCGCCGATGATGACATCCTGATTAAAGAAAAGCAATAACGCCCGCCGTGACGAGGAGAGGGTTCACGTGCGCCGCCGCGATTAAATCAAACCGAATTGTCATATTCAATGATTTATCTTTTGTTTTGCTGTAATTGGACTGGATTGGTTTCTTCTGAAATCCTCGTCTGATCTGCGCGCTGGAGATAAGACGTCTGGCCCAGGACTTCAGGTGCATGTGGACAGCATAGCTAAAGAGTTTCGGTAAACAAACCCGAGAAGGCATGAAATACTGCGGATGTTCGGAGGTGATTTATTTTTTTCTGCCGCTGATATTACTCAAATTGTTCGAGAGTGAGACGGACAATTAAAAAGTTTTGAGGCGATTCGGGTGAAATAGAGCCGCTAAAAACTCTTCAAATCACATAGACGTGCAGGTGGAGTCGGATTCTGAATTTTAAATTTTAGGAAATCACTCAGAGGTTTATGTTATGTATAATAAGTATTTATCTTTGACATCAAAATATTGAATGGTTGAATGTAACATGATTCCAATGTTGCAACATTGATTTTTTTTTCTTCATATATAATGGATTATTTTGCTTTTAATAATTGAATTCAATCATTTTCATAATGAAAGGTCTATTAAACTCCATTTATTTTGAAAATATACAGTATATTATTCCTTTAATTAAATTATTCAAAAAACAAATTCAACCCTGTTCATATATACAATTATTAAAATCAACTATTTATAAATACATTTTCTTGACATTTCAATGTAGAAAATATTGATTTCAATTATAAAATTGAAACAAATGAAACCTTTAATATATAACATATCGAATTTAATGATTCTATAAAAAACGAATAAAACCTTTAACACATAAATAATTCAATTTTTTTTTTTTTTAAAACAGGTTCAAACTTTCATATGCAAAACATTAAATTCAATTATTCAATATAATGAATTAAACCTTTAATATATTCCAAAAAAATGAATTTAATGATTCTATAAAATACAATTCAACCTTCAATACATAAACTATTGAAATTAACTATTTAAGAAAACAAATTCCACCTTTAATATTCAAAACATTTAATTAAATGTTTTGATAAAAAACAACTCAACCTTTAATATATAAAATATTAAATTAAATTATTAAATAAAACGAATTTAACCTTTAATATATACAATATTGAATTTAATTATTTAATAAAAACAAATTCAACCTTTTATATACAAAACATTTAATTTAATGATTTAATAAAAACAAATTCAACCTTTAATATAGAAATATTTCGTTCAATTATTTAATGAAAACAAATGAAACCTTTAACAAATAAAATATTGAAATAAATGACAAAATAAAAAATTCCCCACGATTAATATACACATTTTTCAATTAAATTATTAAATAAAACACAATTCAACCACTTAATATAGAAATTGTAGAACTAAATTATATAAAAAATAAGAGTTCAATTCTTAAATACCCCAATTAAAATGAAAAACTTAAAACAAACACAGTATTTGGGTAAAATTTGACTGTAGTTATGACCTGGTGTTGATTTAAAGACGCCCACACTGACCTGATGTTTCACATCATGGTAATGGAACATTTATTGTGTAAACATTGTAACTGGACGAGATGAACCTCCGCCTCTTCACTCTCAGCCCGAGTCCTGACTTGTGACACACGATCGATTCCGTTAATGCAGCGTGATAAAATCTCCCATGTACCTCCGTCGCTTCCTGTAAAATGTAGATTTCGTCTTCATCCGTCCTTCAGTTTCGAGGAAGAGCCTAATGTAAGATGACGATGCTTCCGTCTTCACCGCATTTATGGAAGGAAAAAATGCTGCTCGTGCAAAATCAAACCGGACAAACAACAGTAAAAGACAAATAAATCAATCAAATGTTTTATTGTATTGTTATGGATTCAAACTCAACTGCTTTAATTGTTGCATAGTAAACTTGTTTAATCCTTTTAATTAAGTTTTATTTTCTATTGGATGATAAATAATCCATTAAAACATGAAATCAAATATAATTGATCTTAAATAATGAAACATATAATTTCCTTTCACTTTATTTTCCTTTCCTTGTATTTGTAGTATTGTCCGAGTACTTGTTTCAAGTGAATCCTCTTGTCCTCAGTCATTACTGGAAGCTTCCAGGATTTCATTGTTCCTTTAGCTTTATTTTCCTTAGAATCTGATTCCCTCGCTTTTTTTTGCTGCTCCGTGTTACATTTTTCACCGCCTGACACAAATACTTATTTGTCCCAAATGAATAACCTTGTGACAATTAAACGTCACAAAAAAAGTACAAAAAAACTGATAACAAGAGAAACCAAAGTGCAAACATCCGATGTATGGATGAATGTATGGATGCATGGATTTTTGGTTGGTTCGATGGATGGATGGATGGATTGATGGATGGATGATGTATTGATGGATGGATGGATACATAGAA
The DNA here is from genome assembly GCF_982586985.1 of Callionymus lyra. Lineage (NCBI taxonomy): Eukaryota > Metazoa > Chordata > Actinopteri > Syngnathiformes > Callionymidae > Callionymus > Callionymus lyra. The sequence goes on from NC_141820.1 coordinate 10,597,298, forward strand.
GGATGGACTGTTGGTTCGATGGATGATGGATGGATGGATGCATGAATGTATGGATGCATTGATGTTTGGTTGGTTCGATGGATTAATGGCTGTATTGATGGATGGATGGATAAATGGATGGATGGATGGATGGATGGATGGATGGATGGATGGATGGATGGATGGATGGATGGATGGATGGATGACAGATGGATGAATTGTTCGTTCAAATGATGGATGGATGGATGGATGGATGGATGGATGGATGGATGGATGGATGGATGGATGGATGGATGGATGGATGGATGGATGGATGGATGGATGGATGGATGGATGGATGGATGGATGGATGGATGGATGGATTGATTGATTGTTAAATGGATGGATGGATGGACGGACGGACAGATGGACAGATGGACAGATGGACGGACGGACAGTCAGACGGACAGACGGATAGACGGATGGATGGATGGATGGATGGATGGATGGATGGATGGATGGATGGATGGATGTGTAGATATTTGAACTAGTGAAACACATTTATGCTTAAAAAAAGAACACAAAAGCAAACTCACTACTTTTTTCTCTGCTACATATTTCTGCTCCATCTGTATTAACGTTCCAATGACCTGGAGCTGCATCGTCGTCTAAACATGCATCATCTAAACATGCACTGTTGCCTGTTTACGTTCACGTGTTTCATGTGTGTGTGTACGATCTGAGGGTATCATGTATGTTGACGCTATTCTTTGTATCTGGGGCACATCCAGATGTGGGTATCGATGTGCGTGTGCGTCTTTTGTGTTCGGGGAAATAGCGTCATTTTGGGACAAACAAGATAAATGGCTTTTTGAAGATTTACTGACATGCGCGAGAAACGCCGCATGTGTTGCTGTCGACAGGGAACAAAGGAATAAGTGTATGCATTGAAATCCTGCGTTTGAAGCCGAGCAAATGTTGTTTTTTTTCTTTTTCACAAATGAGCTTTTCCTTCCACAAACGGCTGAGCAGATACACTCGCAAGACGTTAACTAGTCACTGGATTGTTATATTGATCGGAAATGTTTAGTGTGATGGTTTATGGATATTTGACTAATCCATTAAAATCTCTGTCACGTGATATTCTCTGTTATACACGATTATCTTTTGACACAAATATACAGTAAATCAGTTCATTGGCAAGAATCTGGCGACACGATTCATATCAGGAATACTCGGACAACAATACGATATATTGCGATATACCACGATACTGTGGGAACAAGGGTATACTGTATTTGTAGTATTGTCCGAGTACTTGACTCGACTGTATCATCTTGTCCTCAGTTATCAATGTAAGCTTCCAGGATTTCAATGTTCCTTTAGCTTTACTAACACTAATAGACTCAGGGACTCATCTTATAAAAATATAATGCTTTTTTTTTTGTTAATCTTTGTCTCCTCTAGTTTGTGTTATTAGCTTTAACCTGTAAACCCAATTTCATGAATAAATAAAGTCCATCCATCCATCCATGGATGGATGGATGGATGGATGGATGGATGGATGGATGGATGGATGGATGGATGGATGGATGGATGGATTGCCGGTTCAATGGGTGGATAGATGATGGATAGAACGGCGGATGGATGGATGGATGGATGGACGGATGGATGGATGGACGGATGGATGGATGGATGGATGGATGGACTGACCGACCATCCATCCATCCATCCATCCATCCATCCATCCATCTGCAGAGGACTTGCTGCCACCTATAGGCCAGAAGTTTAATTGCAACACAAAAATGAACAACGTAACATTTCATTGCATTTTCTACCCCTTATTCCCTTATGGGGCTGTTGATTGAAGGTAGAAAATCGAAATATTGAACTGTAAACCATTAAATAAATATGGTAAAAAAAAATACAGTCCTGTTGAATATCAATACAGTATTGTGGAAAAAAATATTGCGATATAACGCCGTATCGACATTTTCAACCCTAATATAAAGGTTGTCCAAAAAATCTGCATTATTTTGTGGCCAATAATTTGGTCAATTCTTGTTCAAATAACTTTCACTGAATGTATAGAAACTTTTATAAATGATGCTAAAATTTTGACAACAAGATTTGTTCTTTAACGATAATTCTCATTTACCTGAATGTTAAAAATTCTATATTTTTCCTCACACAAATGTGGGTTTTTAAAATTGAAATAAAATGAAGCCTGATGGTGTTAAATTACATCAAACAGTGAGTTTAGGATGTTGAAAAACAGGCTAGCAATTTTGCATTGATGTACTCCGTCACAACATTATTACAGTATTATTACAGCACGTTTACCTCTCAGTGTACAATAGCCCCAAAAAAAGAGTTGTGGCTTCAAACCACTTCATGCCAAATTTTCTTGTGGGGCGTAAAAAGAAGCATTCGCACGGAAACATCTCCTTGTTCAACTATAAAATCCATTTGTGTGCTGCCTGGATGTGTTGGTCCTCTGATGTGGTTTCGCTCAACACAACAACAACCTTTAAAGTTTTACGCCGAAAAATCCCTCAAATCCTTGAAAAGATAGATAATTACAAACATGCATGTGTGTGTGTGTGTGTGTGTGTGTGTGTGTGTGTGTGTGTGTGTGTGTGTGTGTGTGTGTGTGTGTGTGTGTGTTTGTGTTTGTGTGGGTGCATTTTGAAGTTGATGAATCTGCAGCTAATTACTTTAGCCTGACAAACAAGTATTGACGCCTGTCAATCAAATCATCAAAATCAGGATTTCAGTAAATAATTGAGACATTTATTTACAAAACAATGTTGTTTTTAATGTGAAAACAGGTTTATTTGACCTCATTAAAGACAGAGAATTATTTTAAAAAGGCCTATAAATAATTTTAACAAAGTGTGAAAAAAACAAAACTAAATGAGTTTCTTTGAGATGGTTTGGTTAAACACTACCATAAAGTTCCAAAGTTAGCACGTTTTGAAACACATATAAATAACTATACAATGAAATAATGATTTAATGAACATGGTTATAAACTGAAGAACCTTAAAGTCAATAATCAAGAAGGTATGTTTCATTTTCAGCTCTTACGACAGTAACTATAACATCTTGTGACGTGTCGATGAGGCTTCATGAAACAGCTGATGAGATATCATGACACAGTGACCACTAGATGTCACTCTCTGCTTCATAATATTTGGCTCTGATCTACTAATTCAATGAAACCTGGGATCATTTTCAAACTGAGAGTGACATCTAGTGGTCTTTTAAAAGGAGTAGTGATCCATTTGTATGGACTTTTCCTGTTTCTCTCCTTGTTTCCCATGTTTGCCGACAACAAACGAGGTGGTCTGAGAGGATGTGTGGCATGACATGCTAATGACGCACAGCTGCCGGCAAATTTGCAATCGTCAAGCCCTTCATTTACGCCGGACTACCGTAAGACAGGCGTCAGCTCGTCTTAAGGTTCTGCCTGGTAAACTCTGACACTCCCGTATTTCTCTCTTGACAATTTTGACTTAGTTCATTTACTGGACATTCTCATTGCCAAGTTTTTGTTTTGTTCTTTCTCTGTTTTGTTTTTTAGTGGATCATGCATCTTGGCAACACATTGTTTGGATCTCTTAGCTTAGTGTATATGTTTTGGGACTGTTAAATTAAATTGTATTTCCGGTATCTTATACTGTGTTCTGTCCACTGTCTTCTGCTGTTAGGTTTTCTTGAAAATCATTCTTGAAACATATTTTTGGGGGCTCTGTAGGTTATATCGGAATTTAGTAATGTTTTATTTATTTATTTATTTATGAATATTATTTGTTCAAAACAATAGACGTAGATCATAGAGTGCCATCTAGTGGACTCGGGAATTAAGGAAACTGCTTTGTGAAGCTGCGTCAGCCCAGCACTACTTTGGATGAGAAAATATATTTAGACGAGTATATTTTAATATCAGAAACAAAAGGCAAAAAGAAAAGTTTACAAAAAGAAAAGATAACAAGACCATTAACAAATAAAAACGAAAAATAATAGGGTACTCTTTAATGGGACTGTAACAGTAGCTAAACAATCTTAATATTTGTATCTTATTCTTTGCCTTATTTCCTTTGATCTATGTCCTTTTTATTTGCACTTTGTCATCCCTTGCTTGTTGTTCTCTAATTTGAACTTTGTTCTTGTTCTTGATTTATGAAACTGCAGTCTGATGAGAACTGGAAACACAATTTCCCGAGGAGATCTTATCTTATCTTATCTTTAACTGCAAAGACGAGAGAAGAGCTTTGTCATCACAAAAAAAATTAAAGTACTGATACACCAGGAAAAGCAGAAAAACTACAAAAAAAAGCATTAGTAAGCAATTTAAAAAATGCAACAGATGGAGCTTAATGTGTCAAGAGTATAGCAGATAAAATACAGAATCTGTATGAAAGAAAACAATCTGATCCACCTGTGTTTCAGATGAATGAGTGAGAATTAACCACATTAGAGTCGCGTCAGAAGCTGCTTCCGTGCTGCAGGAAACACGTCAACAAGCAACAGTCAAAAAACAGAAGAGTTAAAAATGAAAATATCTTGGAAATGAATGCATAAAAAACAACAACATTGATAGCACTTCACAATCCGGAATCAGGAAAAAGGGGAAGTTTGAGTGTCACTCGAGGGACGACACTACCTTGAGGGACCCGGTGTTTCAAAGGGAAAAAATAAACAAGCCAGGAGGTGCCTTGTTGGCATGTTTACCCGAATGCTGATGATGTAAATTCCCAGAGCGGCCTGCAAGTGAATAAAACATCCTCCGTGGGAAAAAAAGCAGCTTGTTTCACTATTTCACGACCGTACACTCGCGGCGGTATGTTCTGGGTTCCAGTTGTACTGGCAGATGCTCGGACGGAGGAGCCTTTCGGGCTCACATGTTGCCCTTCACAGGCACAGCAGCCTGAAGTGTTGAGACTCGCCATGTGTGACAATGGAAATTACTTACTGTCGGAATCATTTTGGCTGTGTATCACAATGACTTTGATATTTTAAAAAATCTTAGAGGTTTTTGTTTCAGAAAAATAACCTACGTTGCTTTTTGGCCTGGTTACTACTGCCAATATCAGAACCAGTGGTATTAAGGTACCAGTATAAGTGTTCATGATATATACTGTATATTCTTAAGGATTCTAAATTTAAAAAAAGATACAACCCTGTCTAGACCTCAACTCTTAATAATGGCTGATTATTGTTTTTAAAGAATCACGCATTTTCCCCACTATTCAAAATATCTAAACCAATACTCAACCCAATTCTTATGTTTTTACACATGGAATCATTACATTATGTAGTATTTCAGAAATATCATTCAACTATAAGGAATAAGGTAATTAACCTTCACAATTATTAAAAGCTACAAATTGACACTAATTCAAAATGAGTATATAAAAAAAATTGTAAAGTAGAAAGTAGTGATGGGTTGATAAACCCAGCTGATGTTGGTATCATGATACAGACCACCAGATGTCACTATCTGGTTTATAATAGGTGCCTCTGATCTACTAATTCAATGAAACCTAGCATCATTTTTAAACAGAGAGTGACATCTAGTGGTCTTATACAATGAAGACACTGTATCATGAAGCATCATCAACCTTTCAATGATAGAAAGTACATGCAAAAATGTGTTGGTTAGGTACTATATATATATATATATATATATATATATATATATTTTCCAGGATTCTAAATGAAAAATGATACAACACCGTCTCGACCTGATGTGCTATCTCTAAATAATAGCAGATTATTTTTTAAATAATAACACATTTTCCCACTATTCAAAATGTCTAAAAGTGTTTGTTAAAATCAAAATGCTTTTGATTTAGTGTCTTCCAAGTATTCAAGTTCCAAGTTTCTTTTTTTTTGCAAAGTAAAGCTTTATTTATTAAAACATAATAACATTTTCTTTGAAATCTTCCAACATTGGGGACAGTTTAGTTGTTTCAGCAGAACATTGGGACATAAAGTACACATTTTTAAAGCAACTGAAACAAAAGAAAAATAACAAAAAAAAGATTGTTATACAGGTTTTAAGGCCGTATAATACATAACCACACACTTTTATACACTTTTCTCTGACAGGCATTGAAATGTTCTCACAGTTTAGAAAACAATAATAACGTTAACTTTGTTCAACCAGACTGTTCTTTTTGATTAACATTTTTAACCAGAGAAACAAAAGAAGTTTGACTAACTGAAAACTGCTTTTTTTTTCATCTGGTTACCACTGTTTAAGAATCACTAAATTGGGCTAAACACAGAGCAGGGAGTGGAAAGTAGATAAAAGTTGATGTTGTTATTCAATTGCCACGAACTGCCAGAGAAAGAACAGAGGAGCTGAATGTCCTGGAAGCTGTTGAAAAGTTCCGGGGGGAAGTACATTCGGCCCATTTAAAGCTCTGGATGCTGCTGTTTGCTAACTAGGCTCCCACTGAGCTGAAAGAGAAAAATGATTCTCAAGAAATACTTTAAGAATCGGAGCAAACCTGCATCGACTGTAGGCAACACGGCTTCTTTTCCACGACTGGTGACATAATCTGTTTCCTCTCCACACTGTTTTCAAACAATCGTGGCAAAAAAAAGTGCGCTTCATTCACGGCAGCTTAAGCAATAATGTTGACGATTTTTGACAGTCGAGCCAAGAAAGCATCTTTTGATGTGAAAATGAAGCGAGTGCCAGAGAGACTGCAGCAGAAGAAGAGAGGCTGGAGAACGACGCAGAGGGGGGGAGAGAAAGACAGCGAGGATTGTCTCAAAGAGACATTTTGATGAACGAGCAGGAGTTTTTGGGCCAGTGGAAATACAACTACGCCAGAGAAATTATAGATTTCCCTACATCTTCGTGTAGATGGAGAGAGATCTCCAATCCGGCCCGACTGGGACAGAAACAACAGTCCAGGATTGTCTCGATGTGTCGTCTCTGTTTGTTTCTTTTTGTCCCGTGTTGAGACAGAAATACAAGCAGAAGTTCAACAATTGTCTAAACACTTGTTCGTCTCATATTTTCTCTTCTTCTTCCCGAAATGTCTGGAACGGATTGTTTTCACAAACGTATCAACTTTATCCATTTAGCGAACGTGAAACTAAGTCGCCCTAATTTGGTTTCGCTTCTAGAGCTCTTCCAACAATAATATTTTTGATCGATAATCCTTTGTTCTTCCCACATTGGGGACAGTTTAGTGGTTTCAGCAGAACATTAGGACATAAAGTACACATGTTTGAAGCAACTGATACAAAATAAAAGTAACAAAAAATCTTCTGAAAACATTCCCGCCTCATAATAAAAATTTGCGAAACAGCGAGGCCGCGATAGGTGAATGGTGTTATAGCGAGGGACCACTGTATAGCTAAACAATTTGGCTTGAATTTTATTTTATCATAGTCATATCATAATATATAATATATCTTAATTCATGATCCACTTATCCCTTGTTTTCTATTTTTATTTTGCTTCTATTTTTGGTACTTCCACCCTCAAATGCATTTTTAACACTAATAATGTTTTTGTATGAACAATATTCAACCTCCACCAATAAAAAGTCACGCACATTTTGTTTTCTTATAATATCATTCCACACAAAAGCACATACATGTGCTATTAATCTCAGTTATAAACATCCCTGGCCTATATTCGGTAGTATCTACCAAAGACTAAACATCCAACACTTTTAAGGCATCAAAAAAATACATTTTTCAGACTGGAAGGCGCAGTATCAGTGAATAGGTAATTTTTTTATACCTAAGGTGTACTAGAATTAAAGGCACATTAAACGCATCGAGGCTTTGTAGCTTAAGTAAGTCATACACAAACATTTTGAAGGATATTTGCGCGCTGTGTACATCATAAAGTCGGCAAAACCAGAATAATACATAAGGTACAACACATATTAAGACACACTTTTGAATTTTGAGAAATTTAAAGACTTCTGTGCCTCATAGTCAACGGTACTCACCAATTATAATTCACCATGCTTGACCAGTAAATATATAAAATAAATAAATAAATAATGAAAAAATATTCTAAGTAGTCATTTAAGTCTACTTCAGATATCATTGAACATTTAAAATACATTGTGGATGAAAGAGTTATTTGAAGTAGTATTTGGTTGTTGAAGGTGTTTGTACCAGTGCCAGGAATATATTTTATAGCACAGATTAGCCAGATTCCAATATTTTTAAATCATCATGATGATCAAATTCACCCATTGACATTCCAGTATTCCAAAAAATTCAATTCAAAAAACCACTGGAGTCCAAAAACTATACACTAAAATGCGCAGCATTGCCATTAGAGGCGCTAATGAGTCATCCATACAAACCACCTCCAGCTCGCACTCACTTATGTTTCCTCTTGCACTCTGGGAAGGAAGAACATGTTTCTCGTTTATGGAGATGGACTACCGGATGGCTCAGTGATTCTTGTTGTCTTATTCTCTTCTCTCTCTTCTCTCTAAATCTTAGCGCTGCCTTTCCTCCCTCTCTCCGAACCTCAGCCCCGGCCTTTTTTTCTGCATCTCTTCATCACTTTCCCATCCCTTTTTCTCTCATCATCGGCTAATGCACATCCTCCCGCTGCACACGGTTATTATCCGTCACGCTGATTCTAATCTGCGCCGCTGTGGTAACACCACACTGGCTGACATCACTCGTACATCACGTCCAATGTGGACCACGTTTGGTGATCTTGAAGTGGGCGCCGAGAGAGAAAGAGAAAGAAGTCCTTGTTTTGATGGGAGGATGTGGAGAAAAAAAAGTGTAGCAGCTTTCATTTTCCAGTCGGACTAAAGTTTAAATCCTCAATGAATGGATTCATGAAGCTTTTCAAACAAGCATTAGCTCTTGTAAATTTAGAACCATTAATTAACCTTAGTATGTTTTTAGACTGTGGGAGGAGAATCTTAACATGACAATGAATCACAGGCTTGTTGTGAAGTCGCCTGAACACGCCACGGTCCTCGATTACCATTATTAATATGTACTTTGTGAAAGTGAAGTAAGGGACTGTTTGGAAAAACTTCTACTAGACATTATTATGAGTTATTATAAACTCTTCGCACATCCACTCCTCGGACCACGATCTTCTGGAGAAGAGATGTATGATGTTTTCTCCAGGGATCTGTTAGAGTAAGTCCGGTGTCGTGGTCACTTATCCGGTCGTTCCATTGACCAGAGGCGCTGTTGCCTTCACTTTTCTCTGGCTCTTCTTTGAGTCCCTGGCTCTGCAGCGAGAATTCTGACCCGCTCAAGTAGAAGAACTCACATTTCTCCGATCCTTAAAACTCTTCATTGGCTTTTATCTTTCTTTCACAGTTTTATCTTGACCTTAAAAGTATATATTTCATTGAATATTGTTTTGATTGTTTAAGCACTTTGTGACCCTGGTCTGGAAAAGCGCTATATAAATAAAAATAACTTACTTACCTACTTACTTACTGGCTTTTTACCAGTTTCTCATGTTCATTTTACTTGATGTTGCAACAACTCTGCATGGCTACATCTACCAGGACCGTGTTTCGGGACAGGACTTAGATCGGTCATTTGCAATCACCTTGGGAGGTGCTTCTAATCTCAATTTAGGGGTAATTTTAACCCAATTTTGTGTCACCATGCGTCGTTACTATTTTTAAACTATCTATGGGCCACTGATTGGTCAGAGAGTGATGTCACTGGAGATGCATCTGCGCAATTTCCAACACAGGACCTTTTTGTGTCTAGTAAGTACACCGACGACCCAAAGTTTTGTGGTACTACGTACGACAGCCCGTCCTCTGCGAGTTCGTAGTTCGTCACACAACCTGAAAGAATAGTGTCCAGTCAAGTAGGGCTGGAAGTGTGTAGTGTTCTCAGTTTTGTGGGCGTTTTAGTACTGCAATTTAGTGTACATGGCGCACTACAATACTAAGAATTGAGACGCACTTATGCACTAAAAATACTAAGTCGAAGTACGCAAGTATGTGATTTGAGACACAGCTCTGGACTATTTCAGGGCCTTCTTTGCCTCCACCTGGTATCTTGCCTGGTGTGGTGTATCTGGGCCTCTATTGGTCTGTTGCTCAAGACCTGTTCCTGTGTCACCATGATAAGCAAGTATTTAAGTAATTTGTATTTATATAGCGCTTTTCCAGACCAGTGCATATAGTTTTCAGACCAGCCCTTCCAACCATAGAATATACTGTAAATAGAGCTAGCATATCCTCAATCATCCAAAACAGGACAGTACTAGTGGAGATGTTGCTAAATTCGAAGGGTTATTTCGGTCACGTCAAGTGTTTTTCACACACAATCAAATGCATATTCTGAATTCCGAACAGGTTACCCTTGGGTATGTCCCAAATCACGCGCTTCTGCACTTACACTTAATATCTTGAGTACACAAGTGCGTCCTGATGAGCAGTGTGGGAAGATTAAGTGTGCAATGACCACTTAATTGTTGCACTCAAATGGCCAGAGGATTGAGTGTGGATCGATGGACACTTTCCAACCTTAACTGCCGCCATCTTAGTGACGTAGATGACGCTAAACGGAAGCTAGGTCACTGACGATGCCGACGTAAATGTCTTGAGAAAACACTTATTTTATTACAAAACGAACAACTTAATAACTTGTTTCAATTGGTGCTGTCAAGAGTCTGATAGTGTTCCAACGACTGGTTGTAATAAGCGTTAAAAAGTAGGCGAAGAAGAAGCTGTCAAGTCATTTCCTGTAAGTGTGTAGCAGCAGAGTTTGATTTGAGACAGTACTACACTGTCCAAATTTGTGAGCTTGTCAAGTACGTGCATAGTCTTACAGTGTACTGAAAACCAGTGCACTTAGAGAAGTGCACGACTTGAGACAGAGCACAGGCCTCTTGAAGATGCTGAAAAGTACTTAGTTTTGCCAGACAGTCGCCCAAAAAGAGGACACGTCTCAATGTATAATGACCCTAATGTACAGTACATATAACAATCAATGAAAAGAGGAATCATGTTGACATACCTTGTGTAACTATCAGAATGTGTTTGATTTGAAAGATAAAGAAAAGTAACGAGTGGGTGTAATAATGAATTTTTACACGAAGAAAACAAGCTCAATGCAGAAGAAAGAAGAAGAAAGTCCAACTGTCTTTTATAAATGAAGTCATGTCACATCTTGTTGCTGGACTTCGTTGACAGGCCCTGTTTGAATTTTCAATCGAACTTTATTTATTTGTTTGAGTTACATCTGCTCCAATAAAAGCCAAATGAAACCATTTAAATTGGAGACAGAATATTGACGATGTGTAAACTTGTGCGGAGAGGAAAAGGCACTAAAATAGAATAAATCGACTACACAGGACTCACCCTTCTTCTCCTCCCTCGATGTGATGTGTAAATTTTCCCTCCTCTCTGTCTTCTTTGGGTTGTTTTTGTTTTTTATCCGCACACGCCTCTTTCTCTCTTTTATGTCAATAATCTGCAGCCACATCAGGCCCCGGCGTTCTTTATTTACAGTGTTTATGTTAATGAATATGGACTTTCTGCTGGCGACAAGATTTTCCTGCAAACTTTCAGGCTGCTTCAGCACAAATATGGTCCTGGTTGTCGGCAGGGATGCCCTGAGACGCCGCACAAATAACCATGCAAATCAACGCTGAAATAGAAAATGTGAAGCTGAAGGATCAGTGTTTGTTTATGGTGTGGTCGCTGTGTTTATTACTTTATTTTTCAACATTATATTTGCAGTCTGCTTTGGTGTTTTGAGATGCATTCATTATAATTGCAATTAACTTGCCCAGTTTTACTATGAATACTGTTTTATAATGCTTATGTTTAGTGTTTTTTTATGCTACTGATTTTTTATTATGCAGTTTTATTGTATTTTGTGATATTATATGATGGAATTTAACTGTATTACGTTATTTTAATGGGAGAGTTTGTGGTGTTACAGTTTTTTAGAAGCTCTTTGAAATATATATATATTTCTTTTTAAATATTGTATTATTCATTTGGTTATTGATATGTTGTAATTGTATGTGGGCTAATTGTTGTTGTTTTTTTTCCCCAATTAAATCATGACCCTCTCTAACTGTATTTTAGTATATTTCAAATCACAGAGCTCTTTGAAATAGAAATAAAAAAGACAATTATTGTATTATTATTGTGGTTATTGATATGTTGTAGTTATATGTGGGCTACTTATTGTTGTTTTTTTTCCAAATAAATCATTACCCTCTATAACTGTGTTTTAGTATTTTTCAAATCACAGAGCGCTTTGAAATAAAAATAAAAAAGATAATTATTGTATTATTATGGTGGTTATTGATATGTTGTAGTTGTATGTGGGCTACTTATTGTTTGTTTTTTTCCCAATGAAATCATGACTCTCTATAACTGTATTTTAGTATTTTTCAAATCACAGAGCGCTTTGAAATAAAAATAAAAAAGATAATTATTGTATTATTATTGTGGTTATTAATATGTTGTGATTGTATGTGGGCTACTTATTGTTTGTTTTTTTCCAATTAAATCATTGCCCTCTCTACCTGTATTTTAGTATTTTTCAAATCACAGAATTTTTGTTTATGGGGTATTTTTGTGTATCTTTTGCTCTTTTTTTGATTTTCATTTAAGGGAAGGGAGTTTGTGTGAATAAAAAAAAAGGAAAATGTAATTCGTAGTGGATTTAAAACATTTTAATGCATATTAATAATAATAAAAACAAACAAAAAAATAATTAAAGAAACAAATTTACCAAAAAAAAAAGATATTCTATTTTGAATCCACCAGTACGTGTTTGTATCTTTCTTCTTCAGTCCCCACTAGTGGACTTAGAATCCAGAGAGGGAACCTACACGACGTAAACCCGCTGACCCTTCCAAGTGGAGGAGGAGGAGCCGTTAAAAAAAGAAAAGTGCTGTTGAAACAGAAACGATGAGAAACAGGCAACGGGAGACAAATGACGTACAAATCTTTCTCAAAACTTCACTCACACATCCACGGATCGACGCTAAACGCAGGACGAAAAACACACACACACACACACACACACACACACACACACACACACACACACACACACACACACACACACACACACACACACACACACACACACACGTGATCCATCAGCACGAGAACGACGACTTTTCACTCACACATAAATATGAAACTTTATTGTCCAGGTACAACTAATCCTCTGGAAAGTGTGTGTGTTCGTGTGTGTATGTGTGTGTGTGTGTGTGTGTGTGTGTGTGTGTGTGTGTGTGTGTGCATGTGTGTGTCTGTGTGTGTGTATGTGTTGGAAGGTGGAGGGATCTGGCACGAAGGACCAGTCATTTCCCTCCTAGACTCAACATCACACACACACAAACACACACGGCAAGCGTTGGAATATCATTACGGTAAGAGCTAGAGCGAGCAGGCCCCTAACACAAGTGGCCCTTTGTTTGAGTGCACGCACACACACACACACACACGCACACACACACACACACACACGCTCTGTGAGATCTCGACTCGGGCCTTCCATATCGGCAATATAATTACAGCTATTACATTTGATTCAAATATAACTTTACATCTCCGTCTCCCTCACTCAGACTCTAGTTTTCCTGCTGTCTTATTGCTAGTGTGTGTGTGTGTGTGTGTGTGTGTGTGTGTGTGTGTGTGTGTGTGATGCCATAATGCTATATAAACATTACCTCAACTAACGAGCAGTAACTGGTCTGGTCCAAATTCTGTGTGTGTGTAAATTGTGCGACGTGTGGATCTTTGAATGTAACGAAGGCTGCAGAGAGTTTTCTGTTCTCTGGAAAAAAAACAACTTCTAACGCTTTGAACAAAAACATAAAAGACGATTTAATTGCTGGTTAGTTATTTTTACGATCCACTCGAGAGGTTTTCACAACTGTAGCGCGTTTTGGAGGAAAATTGAGACATAATATTGAAACTGCTCAAATTGTCAACAATATTTTCGATTATTAATAAAATATATAACTAGTCTTTTGGTTTGCAAACTCTAATTGTCGTGCCGTGTTTGTAAAAAAAAAAACATTTCAATTCCAGTTTTTCCTGGTTTTTCGATGGAATTTTCTTTCCATTTTTTTTTGCCAAGCTAATTATACTTTTGTTCTTCATGCTGATTTATTTTCTGTTCTAAACAAATTTGTTTCAATTTTCTGAGCTCACCATGTTTCTGTTTTACGAGCTAATTATTTCTTTATTTTTAGTGCTAATTATGTTTCTATTCTTAGAGTTAATTTTTTTTTCCGTTTTTCAAGGAATTTGTTTCTCTTTTCTGAGCTTATTATGTTTCTGTTTTACGAGCTCATCATTTCTTTATTTTTAGTGCGTATTATATTTCTATTCTTAGTGTTAATTTATTTCCTGTTTTTCAAGGAATTACTTTCTCTTTTTCCTGATAGTGACGGCGATTCTCACGGATGATGTTTGTTGAATCGTGTCTCCCGAGATCCTGACCCACATATCATTATCCCTCGTGCTCTCTCTGGGTCGAGGCGACTCAAAGGCCCGAAAATAAATGTGTTTGTGGTATTCCTTGTGCGATCCACCTCCCTGGAGTCCACAAATACATGCAGTGGTGGGGGTCGTTCACCTTGACCCAGAGACAATTCAAAGGATACCACTAATACATTTGTTTTCAGGCCACCCGGTCACCTATACCCAGAGACAACACAAATGATAACTGAAGCACATTGGTTTTCAGGCCACCGGGTCACCTTGACTCAGAGACAACACAAGGGATACCTGAAGCACATTTGTTTTCGGGTCACCTATACCCATAGATAACACAAGGGATACCTCAAGCACATTTATTTACAGGCCACGGGTCACCTATACCCATAGACAACACAAGGGATACCTCAAGCACATTTGTTTTCGGGCCTTCGGGTCACCTTGACCCAATGATAACACAAGGGATACCTGAAGCACATTGGTTTTCAGGCCACCGGGACACCTATACCCAGAGACAACACAAGGGATACCACAAACATGTTGTTTTCTGGCCACCGGGTCACCTTGACCCAGAGACAACACAAGGGATACCTGAAGCACATTTGTTTTCGGGTCACCTATACCCATAGACAACACAAGGGATACCTCAAGCACATTTGTTTTCAGGCCACCGGGTCACCTATACCCATAGACAACACAAGGGATACCTCAAGCACATTTGTTTTCGGGCTTTCGGGTCACCTTGACCCAACCGTGTGCTGGTCAGTAAAGATAATTTATGTTATTAGTCAGTGGTTAATAGTCACAGACAACAATGAAAAACTGTCATCATGTTGACTTGGAACCAGTAGAACAAGCTTTTCTTCATGAGCTTATAGTTAAACTTTGCACTCAAGTAAACACTATGGAGACACCGTGAGAATTACATTTAAAAGTTCAAAATGTTTTTATGTATGTCTTCTGTTACTTGAGTTGTATTTGATTTATATTTTCTAATCATGTAGTGAAAAGAACACGTTGAAAGCCGTGGGTGGAAGCTAAAGGTCGAGGAAAACACCTGGGACTCGTGTCAGAAACAGCAGAATGTCAACGACTCAAACTGCCTCTGTTCAAGCTTGTTAAAAAAATAATAATAATGACTTTAAGACACTTTTTCTTAGATGTCAATCTTTCTATCTGCAAAGTGAATGCATTACAATGAAGAATACTCAATATTTATTACATATGATAATTAATATTTATCTCTCGATTGTTTTAATAACGTGATAAAACCACAACTTATTTTTTAGGTAAAGCTATCAAGGGTTATTCATCAATCAATCTTGGACATTATTTTAATAAAACTTAACTTTATATATTTCTTATTAAATAAGTTGAGTAATCAACACTAATATTAATTAAAGTCCATGTTTAATTTATTTTAAAAGTTACATTCATTTCCCCCCAAAAAACAGGGGTCGTGATGTGTCGATGAGGCTTCATGAAACAGTAGTTGATGTATCATGATACAGAGTGTGTTTATTTTAAAAGACCACTAGATGTCACCCTCTGCTTTATCATCTTTAAATCTGATCTACTAATTCAATGAAACCTGGCATCATTTTCAAACCGAGAGCGCCATCTAGTGGCCTTTCAAAATATAGCCACTGTATCATGATACCTCATCAACTACTGTTTCATGAAGCCTCGTCAACACATCACTACCAAGTGAAGCCACTTGTGCAGGATTTAAATAGGCCTTTAGCTTTTTTTTTTAATGTTTTTAATTCAAATGTATATTTAGTTTATACATTTTTGTGTCGCACCACTGAGAACGAAAGCTCTAAAAGGAAGAATAATTGCTATTGATTCACCGTCTGCACTGAACTCGAGCATCAAACGAAGGGTCACAGGATGTTATGCCCAAGTTAACGCCTTTTAAAATCAACCCAATCAGCACCAAAAAAAAAAAAACCATCGCCGTATTAAACTCAAATAAAGAAGTATCTTTTAAACAGCTGCCGCCGCTGCTGCATCACATCCTCGTCTTAAAAAGAAAAACGTATGTCCTGACTGCGACCCCCCAAATCCGTGATATTTAAACATCTCCCAGGCCTTTTCAAAAGCCATTTAGGCATGAAAAGAAAGTTAAGGGATTTAGCCGGAGAAGGCGTATCAACACCCGACGACTTCACTCGTTTTCCCTTCTTTTCACACACAGTTTTCCCTTCTTTCACACACGTGTGCGAGTCAAACATCATTAGCCTTTTTTTTTTTTTAACTCGCCGCCATGATGGACGTCTTGTCGTCTCCTGACGTTCCTTCTCACCCGCTTTTCTTCTACCGTTACCGAAGGATTTTCTGCCGCATTTTCATTGGTGCGTTCGTGACAAATTAGTGGCGTCACACTAATGGCGTTTTTGTTGAGGGCTGCCGCGGAAAAAAAAAGAAAAAATGGTTGGCGTTTAAGGCTGTTTACGAACGGTCATCTCACATCAGTCGCCGGGGAAACGACCCAAAACTAAACTCAAAAATCATCCTGTGGATGTGGAAAAAAGAGACGCATCAATGAGTGGAAAGCACCGGCTAAGAACCTTGGTCTGTTGGATTATTGATGTGTTTCAATTAAACTTTAATAGTACCACGGCGGATGACATTAACCATAGTCACATCGCGATCAAAAGCTGTTTTTTCAAATCCTAGTTTCTTTGCTTGCACGGCTTTAGATAACGAAAAAAATACTCGCTTTATTTCTCATCAATCATCAAATTGTTTCATCGCAATTTGAAGATCTTCATCTCATATCGTTGTTTATGAAAACTTTCTCGGCGTCTTTATCGTCGTCCGAGATTATCTAAGAAGTGAATTCGCTTCTAAATATTCTAGCGTCTGTACCTTCTCGCTTTTTTGCTTCTCCGCAAACTTCTTTTGTTTGAAAGTGAAACAGCCAGCAGACTCTTTTAAAACATGCAGATAAAGAGAATTAATGTAACTCTTGTGCATCTTCACTTACAATCTCCATCTCTGCCCTCATTGTTGCTGCTCTCAAGGGCTTTAGCTGCTTTGAAATGCATTAAAAAATCCATCTGAGCACAAGCAGGGATATAGATATGAATTGTAAACAAAACAAAGTGTCCAGTCTGGCTCTGTGAAGAAAAAAAAAGAAATCCTCTTGTAAGAATTGTTAGAGATGATATTTTAAAGTGGAATTAAAATCGAAATAGCTTTACTCACCACATCCATTATCATGGATGTTTGTCATCCCCTTCTTCTTTGACCTCCTCCCTCCATCTCCAATATTCTTCCATCATGTCCACTTTTCGTCTCCTCCCCAAATGTCCAAACTTTTTTATTAACTCCCAATGAAGACCAGAGTATCTTCAACTTTAACTTAGATTCTTCGAAATAGTTCACTTTTATTAATGACACCAACTTTGCTGTTATTTATTCTAAAATAAAATGCTTAGTCATCCAGCAAAACTTGAGTATTTGAGAGGAAATAGTCCCATTTATTTTTCGGTATTTTATAGTGATGTGTTGATGAGGCTTCATGAACCAGCTGATGAGGTTTCATGATACAGTGACTTTGCTTTATAATCCTTGGCTCTTATATACAAATTCAATAAAACATGGCATTATTTTCAAACTATCTTGTGGTCTTTTTTAAAATGAAGTCACTGTATCATGATACCTCATCAACTGTTTCATGAAGCCTCATCAACACATCACTAACCCATGGGCCAATCCAGCTCGAGACCCCTGTTGTAGAACGTCATGATGGCAAAGATTGACTTGAATTCATATTTTCAATGATTACTCGACTCGTTTTTCAAGGAGTATCAGTATCTGTTTCATGAAGCCTCATCAACCCATAACTAGCATATTGTTGTTTTTAAAGGGTGACAAAATGTTGGAACTATGCATTGATATTTAGTATCAATTTATTTTTCTGTTTCTGTTCATTCTTTTTTTTTCAAATGCTTTATCATTTAAAACTATTTAAAAGGTGATACAAAAACACTTCAGTGATATGGATGGATGGATGGATGGATGGATGGATGGATGGATGGATGGATGGAAGGAAGGAAGGAAGGAAGGAAGGAAGGAAGGAAGGAAGGAAGGAAGGAAGGAAGGATGGATGGAAGGAAGGAAGGAAGGAAGGAAGGAAGGAAGGAAGGAAGGAAGGAAGGAAGGAAGGAAGGAAGGAAGGAAGGAAGGAAGGAAGGAAGGAAGGAAGGAAGGAAGGAAGGAAGGAAGGAAGGAAGGAAGGAAGGATGGATGGATGGATGGATGGATGGAAGGAAGGAAGGAAGGAAGGAAGGAAGGAAGGAAGGAAGGAAGGAAGGAAGGAAGGAAGGAAGGAAGGAAGGAAGGAAGGAAGGAAGGAAGGAAGGAAGGAAGGAAGGAAGGATGGATGGATAAACTTTTTTGATCCCTCTGGAGGTCACCTTCTGGAAAACCAGACAATAGATTCATGAAAAACAAGAACAAACTTTTTACAAAAAGTGCTTCATCCACGATGGATTGTACTTCGTGATCTCCTCTCTGCATCTCATCGTACGGAAGATCCGACGGCTGATTTATTTATTTTAAATGTCAAAAAAAGTTCAGCTTCCATATCAGTAAAGAAAAACATTGTAGAAACTGATTGTTCCAATGACTCCAATCAACGTATGTAACTTGCTCTCTTCCCTAAAAGATCACAATCTTGTATTATAAGTTCAGGAGGGACACGTGATCTGTCTATCTTTTGCAACCATATTTTAAATCTTAATTTGGACCACACAGCAAATCATGAAGAAAGAAACATATTTTATTTTCCAGCAGTTTAGAAAGTTTTATCTTCATAGTGTGGGTCGGTTTCTGTTGAGTCACCAGATCATAGACCTATGGCCGAATTTCACCTCTGTCTGTTGCCGTCGCAAGAAAAGTTTGTTAAGAGTACATGAGAAGCACATTCCAAACCCAAAACACATTCTCCCATAAATTCTTTTAGTTTTTCTCACAGTTTTTCTCTCACTGTCTTGCAAATCTCCCTTTCTATCCAGCTGAGCCGCACACACAGTGAAATGATCGCATCATAATACAAATGATTGTGTTGGATTTGACTTATTTTTAAGAAAAAACTTGAAATTTAGTGAAACTAAAAACAGTTTATACCTTTAGAGGAGCAATTGGAACAATAACGTTTGTTTGTATCTTCAATGATATGGAAGCTGAACTGATTATTGAGCCGAAAGATCTTCTACGAAGAGTCGTAAATTCTCTTCTCAGAACTGAACAAAACCAGAAACAAATTTAGTTTGGAATCCAGAAATGTGTTACAGATCTGACATGAATTAACAAAAATCAAAAGCAGCGATGTTTGGTTTTACCCGGTGATTAATTGCTAAGGACTGTTTTAAAGAAAAAATCAATGACTCATTATTATTGCTCTGTGTTTAAAAATATCAATGTTCCAGTACTGAGGCTTTAATGATAATGGATATTCCATTACACGTTCCCTTCTTTCCAAGTCATTATATCATTTCATTATCGGGATATTTGTGCTTAATACCTCTCCTTCTAGTAAAAAATTGGTTTCCAATTTGTACTAGTACAGATTGGAATCCTACTACTGAACTGGGATCTGAATATCGGAATTCCAATCTGTCCTAGGAGGATTCCAGATTCTACTAGTGAATTCCAATCTCTACTAGGAGATATTGGGATCTGAATATTGGAATTCCAATCTGTCCGAGAACAAATGGGAATTCTACCAGGACAATCTCCAATTCTAGTAGGAGAAATTCGGATTACATCAGAACGTTATTTCGATTACATCAAAGTCAATATTAAGATCCCAGTTCATGGAATCCTCTTGGTTTTATTGGAATTCCAATCTGTACTAATACAGATTGGAATATATATATATATATATATATATATATATATATATATATACAGTGCTTGACAAGAATATAGGACCACCCATATTTAGGGGGTGTATTATTTTATTTTGAAGAACCCAGAAAGGGGTTATTTGGTTATAAATGGCTTTATGGAAAATGTTGTCACAACATGATCTGGAGCTTATAAACCATGCATTTGTGTCTTCTTGTTTAGACTATTGTAACATTTGGTTTTCATAACAAGAAGGATCTGTCTCACCTGCAGTTGATACAGAACTCTGCAGCGAGAATCCTGACCTGGTCTAGTAGAAGAACTCACATTTCTCCGATCCTTAAATCTCTTCACTGGCTGCCAGTTTCTTTCAGGATCTATTTCAAAATTCTGGTTCTTACTTTCAAGAAACATTTTAAGAGACTCCTGTGTTTGTCTTATGTGTATTGACCTTTTAAGCATATATTTTTGGGGGTATTGTTTGTGCTTTGTGTCCCTGGTCTAGAAAAGCCCTCTACAAATATTACTTACTTACTTTGGAAAACTATAATTTTTAGGCACCCCTGATATCGTCACACTTATCGTCGTGTAGTGACACCCTGACCCAGAAGGTAGAAGAAGAGATAAGTTAAGTGGCCATCACAGGAAAAAACGTTTGTGTACTGCAACACAGAAGTACATTTTTATCAACTTCTATTTTTTAGTTTTTTCATATTGAGAATTGGGTTTGAACATTATTTACTTTGCAGCAAATTTAGGCCTTGAGTTTGACACATGCTTTTTTTTAAATACCAAAAATAGAAGGAGAGGTATTATGCAGAAATATCCCGATAATGAAATGATATAATGACTTGGAAAGAAGGGAACGTGTAATGGAATATCCATTATCATTAAAAACCTCAGTACTGGAACATTGATATTTTCAAATACAGTGCAATAATAATGAGTCATTGATTTTTTTTTAAAAACCAGTCCTTAGCAATTAATCACTGGGTAAAACCAAACATCGCTGCTTTTGATTTTTGTTAATTTATGTCAGATCTGTAACACATTTCTGAATATATTTTAAAATAAACCCTCTCCGGGGATAACATTTGTAATCGGCTGAGATCAGATAAAACAACGTGGACTTGCACTTGGCGTGCACGTCACCGCCTGACGTCCTCCCCCCGTGGACTTCTGCAAACACGCAATCCATCAAAATCTGCGGTGATCAGCGTGAGCGGCTAATGGTCCAACAGATGAGTGTGTTTAATTACCGCGGTCATGAGCTGCTTCCCAAGAAAACCCTGGACTTTTATTTGACTGGATTTTTAAACGTTTTTTCCCCCGAGAGACATCTGTGACTTGAGAATAAAACTCAACTTTTGAATCGAGAACACAGCAAATTCTCTTTTTTTATTCTTATATACTTTAACTGAAACTCTTCAAAGCCTTCAATTTGTCATCCAACATCTTTTGGTTTCGTATCTGTTACATTTCGAGTTGGTATTGCTAACCTCAACACTTTTTTGTCTATTTAACTGTCATTTAAGTGCCTTTTATATCCCGCTTTCTGTCATGTTTGACTTTTAATTTGGTTTTATTTTGACCCTTCAATTCATTTTCTCTCTTTTTCCATTTCCCCTTCACCTCTCTATCAATCAAACGCCTACTTCGACCACCTGAATCCAGACCAGTGCGTCAGATCAAAGAATTCCCTGCACTGGTTTGTAGTTGTACTTGTTGGACTACTTGTATTTTGCCCACTGTACCAGAGTGCTTAGTTTGTTGCAGTTTTTTGT
Organism: Callionymus lyra; assembly: GCF_982586985.1. Taxonomy (NCBI): domain Eukaryota; kingdom Metazoa; phylum Chordata; class Actinopteri; order Syngnathiformes; family Callionymidae; genus Callionymus; species Callionymus lyra. The sequence continues at coordinate 10,619,370 of NC_141820.1, forward strand.
GTTTTGACCTCTGTGTTTTCTTCTCTGTTTCCAGGTTCTCCGTTCTTTCCTTTTTGATTTTATTCTCTAGTACCATGGACGCTTTGTTTTTATTTTTTTTACACTCAGATATTGGACTCTTTTCCCCCCCTTTGTTTAGTATTTATGTGTTTGTTTTAAAAGGACCACTAGTTTGATATTAATATGTAACTTGTTTACTGGTCACTCTCACCTGCAATTGCGTTCCACCTTTTCACTTCAAGTTTTTCATTCGTTACTTTCTGTAGTTAAATTATATTATATTAGATTGATTATAGTAATCCCACTGCAGATCTCATTGGGAAATGTATGTTTCCAGTTTACAGCGGACAATAGAAGTCACAGCAAGTTTAATAAAAACAAGAACATTAACAAAGTGCAAATAAAAAGAGCAAAGTTGAAGTACAATCCATCTATCTTTTTAAAATAAGGAAAACTATGTAATGAAGCTTTATTACTAATGATCAGATCAGAGCTGTGTCTAAAATCCCATACTTGCGTACTTAAACTTAGTATTTTTAGAGCATAAGTGCGCCATAATTCTTAGTATGCGAAATGTAGTGCGCCATGCACACTATATTGTCACTAAAACGCCTTCAAAACTGAGTATCGATCGATGGACACTTTCTACCCTAAACGTCAGCCATCTTAGTGACTTTAACGTTATTAAAGGAAGTTATATATATATAATTACAGGTACATTTCCAGCCAGCATTAAGAGGATGATACGTCTTCGGTGCTGATACCGTCGTAAATATCTAGAGAATATTTTATTTCTTATATTTCTTATAAACGTTCAAAACGTGCTGCCAGCAGGTGTCAGTGATAGTGTTCCTATTGAAGATATATCCTCAGATTGATCCATATATATGTACTCATTGATGGTTTAAATTATATATCCTCATTTTATGTACTTAATTGTTAACATTGATAATGTTATATTTTATTCAGAGTTCAAAGATATTCTTGTATTTTATCTTTTAGCAACTTTAAAATGTATTTATTTATATTTAAGTTATTCCCAAAGAGCAGGGTTCAAAAGTTGAAGGCTCTAAGCATCTGTGCCTCAACTTTGTATGAACATTGGTGTGCGTTTCTGATACCATTGACAGAGACCTCTGTGCGTCAATAGTTCCAAACTGTGAAAGATATATATGTTGGAAGGAGGAAGCGGCCATGTTGGCATCCTCTCCATGTTGAGATAGGAAGCATGAACGATCTTAAAACGTCATGACCCAGAATTTATGGCCTACAGACCTGGGTCGAGATAACAAGTGTGAAGGAAGACTGAAGATTCTTTGTTTAGGTCAGTGTTTAGGTCAAGGCATGGATATAACACCTGTTGTTCATAATGGAGTCAGATTTTGCAAAACATCCCATACCGCAAGTTTGCAATTGTATACTCAACCTACTTACTTACCTCACCGTACGGGGAGGGTCTCGAGGTCTTTAAAAGGAGGGACATGCTCAGAGGTTTGCAGCCACTCTCTGGAATCTGGTGGGTGAACCAGGATTTGAAGGAGAGTGAAACGAGCTAGTATTGCTGAATAATTTGCATTTTTTGTTAACTGTTGTATTTGAGGTCTTCTAAGGCCTACCTTTGTAATCATTTTTTACTTTTAATAAATTAACTGTTTTAATCCTAAATGTTACTCTTCCTTGGATCAACTTAATGCGCAGAGCTCATTAGAAGGGAAGGAGTTCTTGAGTTGTCTTCTCTACAGCTGGTTGAAATCATCGTTAAATAGTAGTAGAAGAAGAAGCTGTCGCGTCATTTCCTGTTAGTGTGTAGCAGCAGTGTTTGATTTGAGACTTTGTGTACTAGTTAGTACGTACACTATCCTGATGCATACTAACCACCAGTGCACTGCAAGAGAAGTATGTGATTTGAGACACAGTTCTGTTCTTGTGGTGACTAGTATTTCCAAATGGCTCAAGAAACTTGTATAAACTTCAATGTTAGATAACTTTAAATAAAGAATGCATGCATGCCTTTGATCTCTATCATCTTTGAGCTCGTTGGAAACATTTTTCATAATAATATGTCGTCCAATGTCATGTGTTGGAAAATGAGGACACTGCTTCATGACGCTTCACAAGGCCATTATTAAGGCCATTTTATTTTGTTTTGTTTACAGTGTTGTTTACGACCAAAGTTCTTGGTTACATTTTGATACTTTATAGGTACTTTGATGTGGACAAACGTTTAGAGTGGGGAGTTTAAGATTAGACCTGTAATTTAAGAAAAGCAAAGTATAAGTGACTAAACATGTAGCGGGAGACTACAAAACCCATAATGCCTTGCAAGGTCATGACCATCGAGTCTCGAAATATCATTATACAGAACCTACACTACAATTTTGAGTAGGAAAACATCATAATTAAAGTAGTCTCGACTTCAAAAAAATCATGGAAAACCTTGAGATAAATTTGATTTGTCATGCGTTCGGACCAAACATAACGGGAACATCTACGAGAACCAGAAGTGGAAATAAAGGTACAACAGGTGAAGCAGTCCATAAATAGTGCAAACAAAAACAAGTAAATGGAGTCAATTAAACATGCGCTAAACAAAAGAGATTCCTCAGTGTTGCCGGCAGCTCTACAGGTGGCGCTAAAGTTAACACACACACGGAAACCAATGAGGAGCAATTCAAGACAGAGTCGATGGAAACAAGAGTTTTTAACAAAAGAAAGAACAGAAAAGAGCGACTGTGTTTAAGATAAGAAACTAAGAAAATAACTGATGACAGCAGCTAAAGAGAGACTTTTAAACTACAGATAGTTATCATAGATAAAGGTGAACGACCTTCAAGAAAAACATATGCTGTGGTGGAGGTCGTTCACCTTGACCTAGAGACAACACAAGGGATACCACAAACACTTTTGTTTCCGGGGCCTTTGGGTCACCTTGACCCAATGATTATACAAGGGGTACCACAAACACTTTTGTTTCATGGGCCTTTGGGTCAACTTGACCCAGAGATAACACAAGGTATACCACAAACTCATTTGTTTTCGGGCATTCGGGTCACCTTGAACCAGAGATTACAAAAGAGATACCACAAACACTTTTTTTTCTGGGGCCTTCGGGTCACCTTGACCGAGAGCTAACACAAGGGATACATCGAAATATTTTTTGGGGGGGCCTTCGGGTCACCCTGACCCAGAGATTACACAAGGGATACCAGAAACACTTTTGTTTCTGGGGCCTTTGGGTCACCTTGACCCAGAGACAATACAAGGAATACCACAAACTAATTTGTTTTCAGGCCTTCGGGTCACCTTGACCCATAGATTACACAACGGATACCACAAACACTTTTGTTTCCGGGGCCTTTGGGTCACCTTGACCCAGAGACAAAACAAGGGAAACCATAAACACTTTCGTTTTTGAGCCTTCGGGTAACCTTGACCGAGATATAACACAAGGGATACCTCAAAATAATTTTGTTCGAGCCTTCGGGTAACCTTGACACAGAGATTACCACAAGGGATACCTCAAACATATTTGTCTTCAGGGGCTTGGGTCACCTTGACGGAAAAGAGTTAAAGGAGTGTCAGTTACAGATGGTAAAAATGTACAATTTGTTCGGCTCCCGACTTAGTATTGAAGGTGACTTAAACTTTACTTAAGTTTTTGCTTCTTTTAATTGCTTGACGGGCCCTTAAAACAGTGGCAGTATATAATGTGGCCCCTGAGGAATATAAATTGCCCATTTATATATATATATATATATATATATATATATATATATATATATATTACATTTCAAAGTAGCCAATTTGGCTTTTAGTTTTGATTTAAAATGACATTTTTTAATTATTTTTCAGGTTATGCTTCTTTCTATTTGCTCGACGGCCCCTTGCGACAGTCGAGGTATACAATGCGGCTCTTATAGGAAATGTAGTCGCCCACACAGGAAGTCATTCCATGAATCGAAAATAAAACAGGAAACTGTGCTAAAAGTGTCCCCACAGGACCACCACGGTTTCCACGGTTACTTGTTAATATGAGCCCTTTTTTCCTGATCATTTCTTACCAAAACACTTCTTTTATAAACGGTTCAAAAACAGTAATTATGTTGATTTAATTTCAATTTATTTTGGGTTCAACTCTTAAGGAGTTCTGGGCGTGAAGCAGGATTTATTCGGCGCACGCGGCGATGCTGCTGCGAGGCCAGAGAAGGACGCTCGCTCAACAGTCACTTCCACGGCTGCCCTTCACCTGAACTTCGCCGCAAACATCCTTTTTGGTGGAAGTGATGGGTTCAGCGAACAGTCAGAGCTGAGATTATCAGCTTTTGTTTCCTTCGTTTCAGAACCGGTTCTGCCCGGAACCATCGTTTTTTAACCCTTAAATGTTCTCGGATTTTAAAACCCATTTCAATAAGCCTTTGACCATTTTTTACTTACTTTTACAAACTCTTTTTAACCTCCTTTCAAGTGTTTTTTTTAAGCTCATTAAAAGCCTCGAACCATCTGCATCCATTATTATTTTTATTTTGATATATTCGGTGTTTGTTACTTTCTCAAGGTCGTTTAAACGATTATAAATCATCTTCTACTGCTGATGTCATCACTTTTACATGTGGACGTAAAAACATGTTTTTCGTTCTCTCTCTCTTTCGACTAGTGACCGGTTAACTAATGTTCAAACTGGTTAATGAGTCTCGAAGGTGAGGAAGAAAAAAAAACAACATTTTGCCATTAAGTCAGATTACAAATTACCCAACATGCCTTTCAGCCAAACACACTCCAAAAAGGCACATGGAGAGTTTTAACATGGTGTGTAACATTTCTGAGTTCACACACACACAAGCGCGCACACACATAAACATGCACACCCATGCATTTTCACACACACTTAGCTGCATACACCTGCATTTGGACACATACACAAAGGCACACACACACATAATTACACACTTAGCTGCATAAACATGCATTTGGACACACAAAGAGAAACACGTTAATTTTCACACATACACACATTTACATGCATACATACGCATTTGGACACACATACACACAAAGAGACATTCGCACACACACAATAATGCATACACGCCATCACACAAACACACTCTCATGCATACACTTGCATTTGGACACACATACACACAAAGAGACACTCGCACACACACACGCACACACAATCATGCATACACGCCATCACACAAACACACACACACATGCATACACATGCATTTGGACACATACACAGAAAGAGAGAAAAACCGTCTCACACACGCAAACGCATAAAATCATGCATACACAAAATAACACAAACGCACTCACATGCATAAACTTGCATTTGGACAGATCTACAAAGACACACACAAGCACACACACTAACATGCACATAGACACACACAGAAACAGACACTCGCAAATACATTTGCACACTTACAAACACGTATCCGCATACATTCACACACATTCACACACGTTCACACACGTTCGCACACAAATAGATAGAGAGACACGCACATGCATTTGAAACCAGACTCACACAAACACACAAAACTCAGTCTAAAATCCATTAGGATCAGAAAAACACTCTTGAAGAGAAAATTCTCTTTTGTCGAAGATGTTTCAGTAAAAGTAGATTTTTAAATAATCATGAAAGGTTTCATTGCAATTTTTAAAGAGCCATTTTTTGCAAATAAATTTATTATTTCATTTATTCAAAGAAAAAAATTCCTAAATTCTATATATTTTTATTCACACCCTTTAAATTCAATATAAACATGTTGGTGTAATAACATTGTAATAAAATACACTTTAAAATATTTTCAAAGGTTATTTGTGCACATAGTTTGTAATTTCATTAATTGAAAAATATTATTTCTAAATTCAATATACTTTTTTTCTATATTAGCCTTCAATGCATTATTAATTAAAAATAATTGAAAATAAAACATCAAAATCTTTGTCGAAACATTTGTTATTCAATTTTGAAAAAACATATTCGAATTATTTATTTATATATCGAATTTATTTTATTTTATTTAATTAAAAATCCTTAATATAGAATATGTTGAAATTAATCAACTAAAAAAATTGCTTAAAATAATTCAAAATTACAACATTTAAAATATTAAACTCAACCATTCTATATTTCAATGATATCATCCACATGAAAATAAAAATAAATTATCAAATGTCTCTTTATTACTGTCTTATTGTGTTTATTTTTATATATTTATATTTTATTTTTTAATTTACTTAGCCTGGAAAAAAGCGTACGTACATTGTTATTTAAGTGCTAACCTGTGTATTTGATCAGTAATACTATAGTAATAATGTATTACTAATAATATAACGTATCATAAAGTTTGTATTTTCATGTGAAAACAAAGAAACTGGTGTCATGTTGGAAACAAAAGCCTGAGCTCACAGGATAAAGCAAAAATACACCTCAGGTCCAATTAGACGATGTTCTGACCGTCTTAGCTTCAGGTGTTTCTGACAAATTTGAAGAATTAGCCTTTTAGCCTCTTTTCTTTTTATCATCCTCCGCCTTCCCTCCCCCTCTCTCCGCCGCTGCTCTCTCCAATCATGCGTTTCCATGAACCTTTTAACCCGGCAAAGAACGAGGGGAAAAGAGCTGAATATTGGGTTTCTTCTGCTAATGGGAGCCATCAGACGTCTTCAGTGTCCTTTTTTCCTTCGCTTTAAATTGCCACTTCCTTCACGATGCATTTCATTATGACTGGCAGTCGATAAGAACTGGTTCATGGACTAGTTTCCGTGTCGGAGTAACCTTTTAAATACTATGTTTAGAAAACTTTATTGACAAAAAAACATTCTATAATGTGTTTATCAGGGAAAAAGTGCACATCAGTCTCATTCAGAACTTAAAAAAAGCTTCTATATAATTAACAAGAAAGGGAGATTCAGCCTTTGCTTCCTGCCTACTGTTCTAAGGTTATAAAATAGAAGATATATATATATCATTAGTGTTTTTACTACTGTAATGTTACTTCATTGCCATTTATTATTTTTAAATTTGTTTCCCTAATAATATATACTGCCACTATGTATTTTTATTTATTATTATTATTATTATATAGTTTTATATTATTACGTTTTATGTTATTGTTTTTTTTATATTTTACTTTTTTGTTCATATTTTATTTATTTATTTATATGCCTTTTATGGAAATGTACCTTTTTTATTGTATTTTATTTAATCATACTTCAGAATCTCATTTATAACTTTAAAAATAGTTCCTATATATTCAACAGGGAAGAGAGATTCCACCTTTTTGTTTATTAGTGCTTTTACTACTGTAATGTTACTTCATTGCCATTTATTATTTAATTTTTTTCACTTGTAATATATACTGCCATTATGTAATTAATTATTATTATTATTATATGTTTTAATTAATAGGTTTTATATTATTGTTATTTATTTTATGTTTTTATTGTTTGTTTTTTTAATTTTATTATTTATATGCCTTTTATGGAAATGTATATTTTTTCTAAATTGTACTTTATTTGATCATACTTCAAAGTCTCATTCAGAACTTAAAATATATATATTTTTATATATATATACTGTAGTTTATTAGTGTTTTTACTACTGTAATGTTACTTCATTGCCATTTATTATTTATTGATATTTGATATTTTTTCACTAGTATATACAATATATACTTCCATTATTTAATTGTTTATTATTATTATTATTATTATTTTTCTATTATTAAGTTTTATATTATTATAATTTAATTTTCTAATTTTTTTATTTTTTTTTTATTTTTAATAATTAATATGCCTTTTATGGAAATGTATCTTAATTTATTTTACTTTATTTAATGAATTTAAATGTTATTTTTATATTCTGTAATGTCAATTTACTGATTATCGTTCTGATCAATTTTATCATGTTATTATTATTGTTATTCTAATATGTATCGATGTTGACAACAGTCCGTTAAGAGTGATAGCAAGTCTGACAATGTGTGTTCTTGTTCGCCTCAGTACTTTCCAACAAAGTTTTTTAAAGCATACAAAATGTGCAGGAGAAGGTAATTAAACCGTTAAAACAATTTGGAGGTTGTTACGCTTCATTTTGACAAATACACACTTCAGAACTTTCATACAAAACAATCGACAATCTGCTCCCACTTTCCTCTCCGTGCTATTGTCTCGCCGCGTTACAGCAACAACATCGTAAAAGTGACGGAGGACGAACGTCTGGCTCGCTCACGACCAGCAATTCAATTTTACCGTTTCATAAGAACACAAACGACATGCATAAAGAAAAACTTTTAAGCGGGAGAAATATTTGTTTTCCTTCTCTCCGTTTGAGTAACACAACTTTTTCTGAATGTCTGTTATGATCCAAGCTCTGTTATTGTTTCCAGTTTGTTGCTCTTGGACTATATTAAAAACCTGGGAATCTATGGCTTTGAACGCTCAGATCGCATCCTGATCGCCGCCATACATCCTCCATATCGTCCTCCATGGACGAGAAAGACTTGAGAGAGGAGGAAGGAACGGAAGAATAGAAAACGCAAAGTCATAATCGGGCTATAAAGAATATTATTAGCGGCAAATGAGCCGGGATATGTGCTGACTCAGAGCTTCCTGGTGATTCACTGATGTCTCGTGTCACTCATGATTGGACTCCATGGACTTAAGGTCAAAGCCGAGAGTGTCTACGAAAAGCTGGCTTTGCTTGATGTGATTTTACTGGTGTCCATTACAGAGAGTGGCGACGACGTGATGGATCTCTTCTCCGATGTCTTGGACTTTTTTTGAACTTCCTGTTTAAAGCTGGCTGATAAATAATATTTAATAACTTTGTATATATATATATATATATACATATAACTTTTATTTCAGTATGGTATTTAAAAAAAAAAAAACGTTTAACCCCCCAGAAAACCCAAATATTAAAAAAATTAAATACAAATATCATAATAATCAAAAAGTAGGGAATAAGTGGAATAATAATGGAAGTACTACGGTACTTCCATTCATTTTCTCTGCTGCTTAATCCCTTTTGGGGGGTGGAGACTATCCCAGTTTCATCGTGCGAGAGGCAGGGGACACCCTGGACAGGACGCCAGTCTGTTACAGGGCACACAAAGACACTATCTTGCCCTTTAAAGTATATACCATATTGAGTATTGTTTTGATTGTTTAAGCGCTTTGTGACCCTGGTCTGGAAAAGCGCTATATAAATAAAATTACTTACTTACTTACTTACATAACCATTCACACACAAACTCATATGTACGGACCTTTGTATGTTTGTGGACTGTGGGAGGAAACCGGAGTGACCGGAGTAAACCCAGGGAACACGGAGAGAATATATACATTCCACAAGGGTCAAGGTGAACGACCTCCCTGGCTTCCATAAATACATATGCAGTAGTGGAGGTTGTTCACCTTGACCCCGAGACAACACAAGGGTTAAAAGAAAGTATGAATGTGATTTTTGTTATTCATATCCTCTTCTGATCATGACAATAACCGCAGCCATTTGTACACAATTACACAGTATACAGTAGTTTGCACATGCATCTTAAAGTGCTTAAAATATACTAATTAATTAATTAGTATTTTTTCTTCCAAAAAACATGCAAAATATTCTTAATAAAAAACTGGTTGATACACATAAAAAACCTGCACTATACGTTTTAATAATAGTCAGGAACTTATCCATGAACAATTGAGTTCTGGTGAAAAGTCAAAGGGTGTCACATGTGTGGTAAAGGGGTAAATGATGCAATATATATTGTGATACTGCAGGAACAAGGATATTTTTGTAGTATTATCGAGTACTTGACTCTGGTGTTGCAGAATTTACAGACCACATGACTCTTGACGAAGTCGTAACTGCTTTCATTTGTTTTCAGACCATAATATGTCCAAACATCAGCTTTCAAAGCTGCTGGAGTCCACTGTATCCTCTCGTCCTCAGTCATCTCGATGTATTTCAATGTTCATTTCGCTGCGGAGGACGTAATGAGTGCTGCCATCTAGTGAACGGAAGCTTAAATGAAACAGAAAAATGAGCAAACGGCCCAAATATTTGCATTTGAGTCCAGAAAACTCAATTATTTAATATGTTTTTAAAACAAAAACATAAGTGAAGTATAAACCATAAACAAACTATGCTAACGCATTTTTTGTATTATCTATACAGTGCTGTCAAATATCAATACAGTATTGTGGAAAAGATACTTGTGATATATCATTATTGTGACTAGTTCTGTTTAGATTTACCAGACACTTGATTTATCCAACAATATATTTTTTTACCTGATACCACAATAGTCAGGAGAAAACTTGTCTTTCATCTTTTGTCTCTGAATCATTGATGATAAAAGACCTGAGAGCAACAGTTGCTATCGTGTGATACTGAACACTCACACGATTCCCAACGTCAGGTTACATTTCTGTTGTATAGCAACACACACAATTCTGCTCTTCAATCACTTTAATAAAGTTCTTCCTCTTTTCTATCATCCTTCATTTCCCAGACAAACCTCATTCATCTGCAGTGTTCGACGGCTTCGTCTTCTTCTGCTAATATTGTCTCGAATATTTCATCTGCGCTGCCAGTTTTACCCTCAATTTGTTGCCCAGAGCAAAAAAGCAACATGGGATTCATGAAACGTGCAGACACCACAGAAAAGACGATTATAGCCCAACCCTCTCTCTTTCTTTCTTCCTGCTCCTCTGTCGCTCGATCCAAAATAACACAGGGATCATGTCTGAACCTCAAACCGAGGCGTTCATTGCTCTCATCTCCTTCGTAATTGTTCTCCATGTCCTTGCGAATCCACTGTCGAACCTAGTTTTCTTCTTCTTCTGTGATTTTTAAAGGGCAACGAATGTCAAACTCCAACTTTCCTGACTCACATGTTCCAAATGTTGAAGTCTTCCTCTCCAAGATTAAACAAGTCTCTCTTCATGACCATGTTTTCAACTGATTACTTGATAAAGTTGCTCTGAAATCTGGGCGAACGAGGGGTTACGAGAGCGGACTCCATTATGATGTAATATTGGCTTCAATCCTCCTCCAGCCAGTCTAAATGACACCCCACTTTGTTTAGACAACGATTCCCTTGGAGGTGGAGACTTCCTGGATTGATGATGCGCGGTGACAAACCTCCATGCTTGACCAATCACTGCAGAGTGGGTGTGGTTATGGTAAACAAGATTTAATCTCCAGAAAACTTGAACTCATTAATCCCCTAAAAAAGGGGTTTAAAATAGAACAAATTGAAAAACTACATTTATGAGATATCATATGTATTTTGGATTAAACATAGCATGGAATTAACTTTCCAGGGTGTCCCTCGTCTGAAATTCGTTAATAAATGCTTGATGCTGAAATAAGTATTTGTTGTTTCAAAGCAACCGTCCTGCACTTGTAGTTCAGATGAAAAGATGAGAATATGTAACTGGAAAGAGTTTCAGCTCAGAGTTGTTCGGATAGAAATGCAGGAGAAGGAGAAACGACATATCAAGGAGACAATTTTCTGTATGAATGTGATTTGGGAAATAAAATTATACCTCGTAGTTCCTGGTGTTGGAGTCGAGCCTTTATTCTGCACAATTGGAAAAAGCATTTTATATAAAGTTGGTGTAAAGTGGAGTCAGTGATGTGTTTCTGAAGAGATGTTCTCTTTTCAAAGATGACTGGCTTTCAGGTCCGTAAACCGTTTCCTTCCTTTTCTTCTTCGTTTATTTTTCCTATTCTTACCTGAATCAAAATGGAAAAATAGTTTTATTTTAATGACATATCGCAATGTTGTTTTTGACGATACCTTTTCAATATCCAGCAGAACCGTATCAGTTTTAAAAAACAGAAAAAAACAAAATGATATATACATACATTATATATATATATATTTCTCTTTCAAACCGTATTTATTTATTGTTTCTTCCTTATTTTATGGTTTATATTTTATTTATATATTTTTATTTTTTTACATTATTTAGAATGTATTTACAACGAATAAGTAAATATTTGCGTTTGTTTTTGTGTTGCAATTAAACTTCCGGCCACTAGATGGCAGTCATAACATGGCTCATTTCAAAGGCTTAATGAAGAACAGAATGACTAGGGATGAGAGGATACAGTCCACCCCAGCAGCTTTTAAAGTTGATGTTTGGACATATTTTGGTTTGAAAACAAATGAAAGTAGTTACGACTTCATCAAGAGTCATGTGGTCTGTAAATTCTGCAACACCAGAGTCAAGTACTCGATAATACTACACATTTATCCTGATTACTACAGTATCACCATATATCTTATTGTCTCCCCTGTATCATGATACGTATTGTAACACACCCCTTAATACCAGTTTAAGTTGTAAAACTTTTGAAACAATATCAGTAGCACTATCTTTCTTCTCAATAAAGAAATAAAATGGGAAATCTTGTACTGTATTACTGTATTGTAATACTGTACTATCAGACCTGCAGTCGACAATTGCATACAAAAACCTTTATCAAAAACAGAAATCAATTTGTATTCAATTTATACCTGTGGAGTACAATCAGATTTTTAACGTTATCTAAGAGCTATAATTCCACAGATTGTAACATAAAAATGATTCATATATTAGTGATGAAGCATCATGAAGGAGTATACGTTTGTAGCTCAGTAGGTAGCACCTCAGTAAAAAAAAAATAAGTGCAGGTTTCAATACCATAGGTTTTCAGAGACATGAGCTGTGTCTCAAATCGCACACTTAAAATAAATATTTTCAGTGCACAAGTGCGTCCCAATTAGCAGTGTGCGAAAATGTGGTGTGAAATGCAAATTTAAATGGCCAGAAAATTGAGTGTGGATTGATGGACAACGACCTCCATCTTAGTGACGTAGATGACGCTAAACGGAAGCTACGTCACTGACGACGCATCTTCGGAGCAGATACCGACGTAAATGTCTCGAGAAAACACAAATTTTACCACAAAACCACACAACAACAGCAATAGCACAATAAAACACAACTCAATAACTTGTTGTGTTTGTCAAAAAACACTATCAAGTGTCAGTGATATGGTTCCAACGGCTGGTTGTGATCAACGTTAAAAAGTAGTAGAAGAAGAAGTAATTTTAAATCATTTCAGGTTAGAGTGTAGCTGCTGTGTTTGATTCAAGACAGTACTACACTGTTGAAATTTGCACACTGGGCAAGTATGTGTACTGTAAACCGGTGCACTCGGAGAATTGTGCGATTTGGGACATAGCCATAGATTATGGAGCAGAGAGTGAATGTTTAATTTTTGTTTAAGATTGAACAAATCAATGAGCGCTTTCCTGCCCTATGTTATTATAATACATGAAAAGATATGTTTCATCATTGTTGAATCCATTTCAGTTCATTCTTGTTTGTTGTTTTTTTTTACACTGCTGTGCTGTGTCTCAAATCACATACTTCTCCTAGTACACTGGTTAGTATGCATCAGGATAGTGTACGTACTAACTAGTACGCAAATTCTCCACAGATAGTATGTCCCAAATCAAACACTGGAAACAGGAAATGACGCGACAGCCTTTTCTTCTACTACTATTTAACGATGATTTCAACCAGCTGTAGGAACACTAGCGACACCTGCTGGCAGCACATTTGGTTTGGATCAAGAAATAGGAGAAACAAAATATTTGAGATATTTACGCCGGTATCAGCACCGGCATCAGTACTATTTAGTGTGCATGGAACACTACATTTTGCATACTAAGACTTGAGATGCACTTATGCACTTCAAATACTAAGCTTAAGTACGCAAGTATGTGATTTGAGACACAACTCTGATGTCCACAGTCCTCCATAGTTTTGAGCTACTTCACTGCCATGTTGTGAAAACCAGTCAGTGTCCTTTTGGTCAACATTTGATGCTCGCTATGAACCAATGCACGGATGAATAAGACCAACAATGGTTCAGTCAGGCTTATCTCAGACTCTTCTGTGCCTCAGTGGTGAACACATTCTCATCCTTTTTTTTTGAAGACATGGCAGCATTTTAAATAATTCTGGTTACCATTTTCCTGTGATTAATGTGGATTCTGACAGCAGTGTGACAACTCAAAGGTACTCAGAGCACAAACAAGACAATCACAATTCCATTTATATTTTAAGGTTCTTGATGTGCAGGAGAAACTTCTGCTGAGAAACGTGTGTGTGTCAGGATACAGTATGTTAAGGATTAGACATGTTGGTTTGGATCTGGAATACACCCCCTGGTGTTAGGAGAAGATCTTACTGAAGACAAGAGTATTTGAAGACCCAGATGTGGACAGTTTCGTGTAAAGACGGATTAAAGAGACGGTTCCCCACAATGGACATCGGACGACTCAACGTCATGTGTCGTCATGGACAGCTGTGCCCGTGACATTAGCTAAGATGATGGATGGCGGTGGTTTGAGAGAAAGAAAAAAAAAAAGAAATGTGTTCGCTGTTGGCTTCAGAACATGCAAATGTGTGGGATTTCTCATTTATTAGATTAGCACGACCGGCCTTTCCATCACCATGTCATACGTTGTGTTCATTTCTCAGGAATCGCTATACGTCGTCGTCCTCGTGAAGCCGAGGGATATCGGCGCAATTGAGTTTGGGAGAAATTAGAAAAATGAAAGAATGTGGTTTTTGGAATCCCTCATGAAGGAGAGGTGACCTGCTGATAACTCCGGGTAGATCCTTGTTTGTCAGTAAATCTGGTTTTGAAATAACCAGTCATCCATCATGTGACACAATTTTACTGAAGCAAGGACACTCGAAGATGTGTGTGTGAGTTGTGTGTCATCGGATTTGACTTCATCTGTAACTATTTTCAATCTAAGGGGTTATATTTTAAATGCTTTTTATATATATTTCACTCAAACAAATCCAAAATATGTCCTGTGTCATGTGTCAAATCACGCATTTCTCTGCTTTGCGCTCAAATTTCAACAGGATAGTACTGTCTAAAATCAAAGTAATTCATACATCGATACACACTCAAATTTATGGCCGTTTGAGCGTAGCACTTCCACACACTGCTCAGTGTGAATGACTTGTGTACTCAAAATATTAGGTGCGCGATTTGGGACACAGCACAGGTGCGAGCAACTTTGTTGATGGTCGTTTGTTAATCATTGACATCGTTGTTAATCACCTACTTTCACTCTTCATGATCTGGTGGTTAACATTCACCGAAGCCATCAGAACTTATTCTAGTTAATGCTGAACCGATTTTTACTTCTCGTCATGACCTTTTCTCACAAGTTGTTAGTTGTAAGTTGTAAGGTTAACTTTTTCTGATCACTTTATATTGTTTCATACAGTACTACATACTTTTCGATTGTTCTGTTCTTGTCTCTTCCCTGTTCAACAACAAGTCTCTCTCCTTCCTCTTTATCCTGAAATCCCACACACACTTAAGGCAATCGCTCAGTCTGATGACCCCTTCACTGACCGACCTATATCCTCAAAGGGCACCTAATGTGAAAACCCAACTCTCCTGACTTATTCACATGTTGTAAATGTTGAAGTCGTCCTGTTCAAAATGCAGTAGGTCATTCATCATGACGTTGCTCCGTTTTGAAGTTATTACTTAATAAAGTTCTCTCCCATCTGCAATCTCGCCAAACGAGATTACGATTTAAATTAAACAGTCTGATGTCACTCTGGTGAAAAGTCCTCCCCTAGAAGCCCTTAATCAGTTAAGAACCTACATGTTAATCGTGAAACAAAATAAATATTTATGTAAACATAGTGAGAGTTACTTCTTCCTTTAGTTGGTTTTGTAATGTGTACAAAACGGGAGTTTTAAGGGTGAGTTTGAAATTCACGAGAGTCCTTGAATGCAACTTGTGTTTTGTGACCAATCAGAGCAGAGTGGGAGTGGCTGTTAAGTGTATTTTCTAATGTAAATATCTTAAATCTTAAATGAGAGTTTTGTGCAAAAAGAAACACACTGATGAGTATAATAGAGGTCCTGGAACAATTTAAGAGACACTTAAATCGGCACATTAGGTGCCCTTTAAACTTCACCACTGCCAAAGAAATTAATTTCCAGTTCGGTGTATAAAAAGGGATTAAAGGGACATTACTTACGAGGGTGGGGACGCAGCGAGATCAGAGGAGCTGTAGTATATGATGTAGAGTTTTTTAGAAGTACTTGATGTTGATGATAATTTGGGAAAGGATATATGGAGTTTGGTGATTTTTCTGTTGCAATTAAACTTCTCTCAGTGAAATGTCAGCTGCAGTCATCACGTCCACAGTGTCTTAAGTAACTGTGAAATCCTGCGAGACGCCAGGTGGTGACTGAGGACGAGAGGATACAGTGACTCCAGCAGCTTTTAAAGCTGATGTTTGGACATATTTTGGTTTGAAAACAAATGAAAGCAGTTACGACTTCGTCAAGAGTCATGTGGTCTGTAAATTCTGCAACACCAGAGTCAAGTACTGGACAATACTACACATATACAGTATACTTGTTACTACAGTATCAGCATATGTCGTATAGTTGCCTCTGTATCGTGATACGTATCGTATCGTCAGATTACCCTAATATATAGATGTAAACACATACTTTATTATTATTTTTGCTTTTAAAACATATTTTATTTTCGTATTATTTTTAGCTGTCAGCAGTCATTATATGCAGCTAAAGGAACAAGGAAATCCATAGAGATCCTATCCATGACTGAGGACGAGAGGATACAGTCGACTTTAGCAGCTTTTTTTAGCAGTTACGACTTTGTCAAGAGTCATGTGGTCTGTAAATTCTGCAACACCAGAGTCAAGTACTAGACAATACTACACATATATCCTTGTTACTACAGAATCAAAATATATCGCAATATATCATGTTTTTGTCCTTGTATCACCAGATTCGTACCAATAAACACTTCTAGCTCCTTCAGTGGTTGATATCACTTCACCTCGGCTTAGGAACCACGAAGCACGTCGACCCGGCGTCACCTTCTCCGATCGATCTCTTCATCACTAAAACACACATAATGCTACACACACCAGAGTCAGAGTGGAGGCCAGAACAGAAGACATGTCTCCTCAACATGTTTTCCTTTCTCTCTAATAAACCTTCCCACACTCGCAAACAAATTGATCCCACCGCCGCCTTGACGTGTTCCACTGGAAAACAACTCGGCGAATGTGACAAAAGTGACATTTTCTTCCTTTCCCCCCCTAAATGTTTGCCAGCGTGACGCCGGGCCAAACCCCGGTAACCAGGAAAATATGTTCTCATTCACGAGAGTTTTTTTTTTTCTGACCGCAATTATGGATGAGCGAGCGTAATCTCCACGTTTTTTGGTCAACGGTCATTGATTTACTCGATGTTTTCGAACTATATGAGAAGGTAATAAAAAGCACATCTGAGAAATGTAGTCGGGGAAGTAAAAAAAAAAAAGAGAAGCTGGATGTGTTTCCCAGAGAAGCGGCTTTGATAGCGACGTGTAAAAGTAGACACTGGTAGCGTGTAGACAGTTGGCACCAGCAGGCAGACCAGGAAAAAAAAAAAAAAAAAAAGAAACAAATCGAGCGACCGGCATTGTGGTTTTTTTTTTTTTTTTTACTCCTCGCATGGACATATAATCAGTTTAAGAGGAAGTTTTTCCCCTTCAGTTTGGCTTTGATGCACAATCAGATTGGGAGCCGCACTGTAATTGTGTGTCTGTCTCTTCATCTGTCTTTCTGTCTCCGTTTGTCCCTGCAGCTCCGTGACGCCGGCGTTTGATGTGGTCGCACACTGGCATTGTTGTTGCTATTGTGCCAGTGTGCAAGAAGGAGGGAGAAAAAAAAAGAGGACAGAGATAGATGAAGGGATGGTCTTGCTGTATTGATGTGGCATTGAGGCCCCAGTAAAAAAAAAAAAAAAAAGTCCAAAAATCTGGATATAATTGACAGCTCTGCCGGCGGATCTGGGAATCCCATCACAACATGATGGAATGTTCTCCGAAAAAGGAATCGGACCTTCCAGAAGGCGAGCAGGCAGCGGGACTCGCGTTTCATTATATTAATACGAGTGAATACCGAGCGACTTCTGTTTCCAATTACGAGGATGTTTGTGTTTGTATCTTTGATTTTTAAATTCGTTTTGACCTCAAAATGATGTTTGTTTGTTTTAATAATGAATTAAAAAACATCATAAGAAGATGAAAACGTCATCATCGATTTATTCTAATGGTTCGTACAAAGTTATTCGTAATAAAAAAGCTCTCAGGACTCAGAGCTGCTTCTCTTTTGCTTTGTTTTTCAAACCCAAGATTACTCCCTACATTTATTTAACAATTACAGACGTTGTTTGAAATCCCAAATAAAATGATCTGATTTTTTAAATACATGTATATATATTTGATTTTCTTTTTAATTTTGTAGTATTATGTTAGAAGTTTGTTTGTTATAAAGTTGTTTTTATTGTATACTGTACTTGAAGCGGTTTTATTTTATGATCAGTTATTATAATTATATATATATATATTGCTTGTATGTATTTTTGTCTTTTATTTTAAAACTGCAACAGGTACAGTATACAATAAATTACATATATATTATTAAAATTATCCTTTTTTTTGTACATGTAGCGGTTTTATTTTATGATCAATTATTATAATTATATATATATATATATTTATTTCTCTTTTATCATAAATTAAAACTGCAACAGGTACAGTATACAGTCAATTACGTATATATCGAAAGTTTGCTCTCTCTCGACAAATTCCTCAAAACAATTTGGATCCGGATGGTAATCTGAGCACCAAAAAAAGAGGCAGAATGAAGAAGAAACAGGATCTCAATTGTGCATTTATATATATATATATATATATTTTTATATGATCTCTTTTAGCACTTGAAATATCATTGCAATGAGCCTAATGGAACAGCAGGTGGCAGTGGCATTTCCGCACTCGCCCGCATAGGACAAGATTTCGGAGAATAGAAAAGAAAGAACTCACCAGACAGGAGTTGAAGATGTATGTGTCTGAGTCGCACTCGCTCCCTCATGAAGAACCTTCTTGATCCGTCTTGAAGAGAGAGTCCTGACAGGGAACAGTTCTCATCACTAAGAACCAGCACCGACTGAAGACCTCTCAGGATAAAATGCATTTCTTTCCTTAAGACGCTCGTCCTTCTTCAGACTCAGTGGAATCTATGAATGAATGAAGAGTGACAACATTTGAGTTGGAAATGTTTAAATAACGGTTGAAAATTGTTTTGCTTCACTTAAAAAATGTTTGTTTATATTTAAAAATGGTTTGATTACAGTTGAAAATTGTTTGATTATAGTTGAAAATTGTTTGATTATAGTTGATAATTGTTGGATTATAGTTGAAAGTTGTTTGATTATAGTTGAAAATTGTTTGATTTTATTGGAAATTGTTTGATTATAGTTGATAATTGTTTGATTATAGTTGAAAATTGTTTGATTACAGTTGAAAATTGTTTGATTATAGTTGAAAATTGTTTGATTAAAGTTGAAAATTGTTTGATTATAGTTGAAAATTGTTTGATTATAGTTAGAAAATAGTTAAATTACAGTTAAAAAAATAGTTTCATTACATTTAAAAATACAGTTTTAAACATATGTTTGATTACAGTTAAAAAAAATAGTTTCATTATAGTTAAAAAATGTTGGATTTCAGTTGAATGTTTGATTACAGATGATTTAATATTTCACATATTTATAATTGTTAAATAAATTAAATTCAATTAAGTGAATTACACTCAATTTAACATAAATAAAAATGTGATGGGAAATCACCTTATTTAAATAATTTACAATTACTAATAAAAGAAGAATAATAGGAAGGAAATCAAGAAACAAAATCTATAAACAAAGATCTTTAATAATATAATATAAGTTATATATAGAAAAGCTAACTAGTAACAACACATTTATAATCAAAAACTTTTATATGGTCAATTTGACTACTTCACTAGAGACGGAGTCAGAGTCTCGCAAGAAGAACACAAACTAACAATGACACATTTTATGACGTGCCAATGATAATAATCATGTAAAACATGTTTTTTCACCTCAGCGTTAAAGCTGCAGGAGGTCGGCGGGTAGTTTTTCTAAAAGGTGAAACATTGATGAAAGACAAGCGCAGCCTGACAGCGAACATGAAAACCTCATGTTGAACTTTAGTGTTTAAAGGGTAAATAATGATGTGTCTGACATTCTTGGACAACAATGTTGGTTTGAGTCGGAGCGAACACGTTCCACTGAGACCAGGAAGACTTGTTTTTTTTTCTTCATTTGGTTTTGTTTTAATTCATCTGGGTGTGTCTCGTAGTTAAAGCGGCAATATGTCATTTTTTTTCTTTTTCCTGTAAAGATTGTTTTAATTTTAAACTCTCTCATAAAACTTTCTTGTTTTAAAATCAACAAAGCATTTGTTAGTACTGAGACACTTTTTGAAGTTTCCAGGAAGATAAAACCTACAAGACTATTTTTCAGTTAATTAAAAAAATGTGTTAGCTGGCTACACAGCTACACAACATTGCAGTGACACTGTTCTGTCACAGGGGGAGCCAGAAACAAAATATTAAACTTACCTATTGCTGCTTTAATGCTGCCTTAAAACTGTTGTAATGATGTAAGGTTCCAACAATAGCTGTTATATTATACAACAAAATACATCATTTATTGATATTGCTCTGAAAATACTGCTTCATGAATCTGTAATACCTACTTCTGATCATATCAAAATCAAGTTTATTTTATTTGCTGTTACAATAAAGCACTTAAAAGGGAATTTTAAGTTACGTTTCTTACTGTTTGAACTTAAGTAAAGTGCACAAACAAAACAATAACAACATACACTAAAAGCAAGCAGTGATAGTCAATAAAATAAAATAATTATATATATACTGTATATATTATAATGTAATATATTATCATTTATGTCATATAATATTAATTCGTCTGGCATTCATTTACATGTTCAGGATATAAAAAAATTAAAAAACATTACTCACTGTTCGAAATAAAGTAACATGCATAAACTCAACAATAACAACACAAACAAAAACTGAGTTACAAAATGGAATGGGGGAAAATGATAAAAACATACATATCATTTGATTAAATAGAATATATATTATAATGATGTTTGTATTACATCTCCAAATCATCAGCAAGTATTTACTTATTCCATCACATTCATTCATAAATTACTAAAGAGAACTAAAAACTATAAATAATACACAAAACAAAGTTTACTATTCAAACCTATGAGAAGAAAAAAAAAAGGTATTTTTGCTTTATTATTTTTCTCAGCCTCAAAATGTTTTAAAACCAACCATAGAATAAAGACCCTAAAAACACCTGGAGACAATGAATCAGTTATTAAAAAAAACGAAAATATTGACTTTCCTTTGTGTAACAAACCAAATCTGTCTTTGTTTTTTTCACTTTGAAAAAGACTTGTAGCAAACGTTTGCCCTTGATGTGTCTCTCCTGTGAAAGAAGAAGACGTCACTTGTAACTGTCGGGATTCCAGGGTGGAATTAAAAAAAGGAGGCAGAATAACGTGTGCTTGAAAGATAAAGATAAAGGCCTGTGATGAGGCGCCAACCGAAGAAAGACAAAGATGGAAGCTCAAAGAGCATAAATGTGCCAAGACAAGAAGGAGAGAAGAGTCTGGGAGGGGAGGTGGAGAAAGACATGATTGATGGAGCCAAACTGCAGATTTCTTGCTTCGTCTGATTTGTATTATTCTGCAATCAGCAGGAACACTTGCAGGTGAGCGGAGTTTTAGACCCGAGATCACGATCAACACCTCGGCTCACCCGTCATCTCCATCAGCCGCTGTCGTCGCACAACACTCGCTCGCCTCAGGCCGGGGCCGACGTCACATTTTGGCGCTTATTCCCTTGTTGAGGTTTGGAGGTGATGGAGCCTATCCCAGTTTCTTAGGGCGAGAGGCAGAGGGACACCCTGGACAGGATTAATCTATTTTGATTTTGAGAAAACTTCCAAGTGGACCACCTAAAATGACCTTCGATGGCCGGATTTGGCCTCCGAGGGCATAAAGAGATAGATAAATCCATCCATCCATCCATCCATCCATCCATCCATCCATCCATCCATCCATCCATCCATCCATCCATCCATCCATCCATCCATCCATCCATCCATCCATCCATCCATCCATCCATCCATCCATCCATCCATCCATCCATCCATCCATCCATCCATCCATCCATCCATCCATCCATCCATCCATCCATCCATCCATCCATCCATCCATCCATCCATCCATCCATCCATCCATCCATCCATCCATCCATCCATCCATCCATCCATCCATCCATCCATCCATCCATCCATCCATCCATCCATCCATCCATCCATCCATCCATCCATCCATCCATCCATCCATCCATCCATCCATCCATCCATCCATCCATCCATCCATCCATCCATCCATCCATCCATCCATCCATCCATCCATCCATCCATCCATCCATCCATCCATCCATCCATCCATCCATCCATCCATCCATCCATCCATCCATCCATCCATCCATCCATCCATCCATCCATCCATCCATCCATCCATCCATCCATCCATCCATCCATCCATCCATCCATCCATCCATCCATCCATCCATCCATCCATCCATCCATCCATCCATCCATCCATCCATCCATCCATCCATCCATCCATCCATCCATCCATCCATCCATCCATCCATCCATCCATCCATCCATCCATCCATCCATCCATCCATCCATCCATCCATCCATCCATCCATCCATCCATCCATCCATCCATCCATCCATCCATCCATCCATCCATCCATCCATCCATCCATCCATCCATCCATCCATCCATCCATCCATCCATCCATCCATCCATCCATCCATCCATCCATCCATCCATCCATCCATCCATCCATCCATCCATCCATCCATCCATCCATCCATCCATCCATCCATCCATCCATCCATCCATCCATCCATCCATCCATCCATCCATCCATCCATCCATCCATCCATCCATCCATCCATCCATCCATCCATCCATCCATCCATCCATCCATCCATCCATCCATCCATCCATCCATCCATCCATCCATCCATCCATCCATCCATCCATCCATCCATCCATCCATCCATCCATCCATCCATCCATCCATCCATCCATCCATCCATCCATCCATCCATCCATCCATCCATCCATCCATCCATCCATCCATCCATCCATCCATCCATCCATCCATCCATCCATCCATCCATCCATCCATCCATCCATCCATCCATCCATCCATCCATCCATCCATCCATCCATCCATCCATCCATCCATCCATCCATCCATCCAAAGTGGATCTTTCGACTCTTTTTTCTTACCTAAAATAGGCAAATAATGTAACTCCTGTCCATTATAGTTTGGCCTCTTGAAACACTTGAGTTGTAAACCATGTATCTACACAAACTAAACACACTTTAGTTATTGACATACAAATGTAAATGTAATTATGATGTTTAAACAAAAAAAACCTTGAAAAGACAAAAGAAATTCTCCGACTTTGTTATGTTGCACTTTGGTTTGTGTCCCCCCCCTTCGTCCTGCTTTCAGCAAAATGATCAACTCTCTGCATATTAGACACATTTCTACTGATATCTCAAGTGGAACGAGTCTCTTTCATCTTTTGTCTGATGTGAACATTATCAAAAGATCATCTCTTTCGTTACGCTTTTCTCCAAATGATGCTAATACATGAGTCACGTAAGAATGTTTTCGTCTTTGGTCTTGAGTCTCAAACTGGACTCATGTCGAGACATTTTTAAATACGACTAAGAGTCCAAAAATTGGTGGTAAGATTTCTAACAGCAAATATAAATAAGACACAAATGCCCTGATTCGGAGTGAAACAAAAATATAAAAGATAATAACACTAAAATATGAATCAAAGACCTGCAGAGAAAAACTGTTCAAAAGACTTGATAGATAGACTTTATTTATCCCTCTGGAGATCTCCTTCAGGACATTTCCAGTTTACAGCAGACGATAGTTTCATAAACAAAAACAAATAAAAGACCAAAGTGCAATTGATGACAAAGTGAATATATAAAGAACATAGATCACAGGAAATAACACAAAGAAAAGCATACAAAGACCTCCAAACCTTTGACCCGGTGTTGACAAGAGTCTACTTATGGTAAATTTGATCTATACCCTTGTTTGGGTGCATTATTTTGATGTTTCTTTCTGAGCCGCTCTAGTAGAAGAACTCACATTCCCCCGATCCTTAAAACTCTTCACTGGCTGCCAGTTTCTTTCAGGATCGACTTTAAAATTCTGGCTCTTACGTTCAGATCTATTCATGGTCAGGCTCCTACTTACATCACTGATCTGATCTGGACTTACACCCCAACTCGGGCTCTGAGGTCTGTTGATCAGAATCTACTGATGCTTTCTGAGCAAAGTTTAGGACCAGAGAAATCCTTCCAGACTGTTGCTCCTAAGCTTTGGAACAATCTTCCTCTGTGTTTGATGATCTACTGACTCCTTCAAGAAAGACTAAAAACTTTATAAAGAATATACATATTGTTCGGCCCCTAACCTTGACCCCCTAAAATATTCCGATCCCTTTTGCCATTGAGTTTGACACCCCTGATTTAACGGTTGAACTTGTGCTCCAGGTCTCGCCCATGGTGGTGGCCTCGTAACATTTTGTGATTCAAGGAAATCTCAGTTAATATTGAGGTAGGAGTTTTGTACGAACATCCTCATTGTGCGTTAATACAAACGATCATTGCAGCGTTGAACCACCACCTCACGTTTTAGACATAACGTGGCCTTGATTCCTCTTTCTTCTTCCCCATCTCTATTGATCCCCGAAGGACGGATTCATCTTTTTTTTTCCGCTCGCTTCTTTAGCGGGAAGGTTAAACTGCAGGGTCGGCAACACAACTGCTCCCCTGGAGCTGTAGGACTCTAGCGTCTTGCTCAAGGACAAGATTTTTTGAGCTGGAAAATAAATGCATAGAGTTTAAAAAAAAAAAAAACCTTGACTCGTTTGGAATGTTAACCGAGGCCGATGACGAGGAAATCCGAGAGATGGTCACGAGCGATGGTTGATATGCATCTGTGGTCCAATTAAAAGAGGAAATGAAAGTTTAATGCAATTTGCTTTTAAGCTCCACTGAATTTGTCTCGATCTGCCTGAATTTAAAACGCTTTTTTTTTCATATGTTTGGTTAATAAGAACTTGGATTAATGGCTGATTTATGTCTGAGAGTTATTCATACTAATAGATAAATACAAAAAAAACAAATAAACGAGTTTTGTTATTTGTCAAAATTCCATCATGACTTCTATAAACAAGTGTTATATCTGTTTAAATTCTACATTTTCGGGGCAAATCCCAGCTCCGCAGGGCAAACACACTCACACACACACACACACTTTGAGAATGAATGATTAGTAACTTAATGTTACTGAAGCATCATCATTTTTCAGTCTAGTGCCGGAGGTTTGGTGCTATAAGTTATGACTTCTCTCGCACCATCTATCTAACACACCCTGGCTTTCCATCCAACATTCTGTCTTTTGATCCAGTGTGTGTGTGTGTGTGTGTGTGTGTGTGTGTGTGTGTGTGTGTGTGTACTTTTGTGTGTGTGTTCTGTCCCTTCTCCGATCCAATCGCTCATCGCTTCGCCAACCTGATCCACATATTCCGTTATGATTTGCGGCGACACGCACACTGACACATTCAGCTGTGTGCATGTACACAACCGCACACACACACACAATCGTTTATCAGATGTTTGTCCTGTGACGCTCCTGTCATAATGCTAAACAGAATCTGGACCGGGAATTTGCTGCAAGGATGCTGCCTGATAAATATTTCTCTCCTCAGGGAGGACCTCTTTTTTTTTAGGCGTTGCAACTGAAATTCAAGATTGTGAGTCTCAAGATTGGTTTAGGGGCGAGTATGAAGTTGCCCAAATTGAAGCTCATTGTTATCCAAACAAATAAAGCACCTTCACAAAATCCAAATGTGAGAAATTGAGGAGGAGTGAAGCCATGAAGGAGAGTTTTCAGGAGAGTTGGAGTTTCACATTAGTTGAACTTCAAGCAGTAAAGGTAGACTCTCAGTGTTGTCTCCCTTGGTTGACTGTTCCAAAGTCAAGGACCCTTATGGAAAAAAGTTGGATACACCTTCATATTAATTTTGAATTAAGAAAAATAGCTGTATTAAATAAAATAAATTAATATTTGACCTTTGTCATGCCTTGCACTTTGTTCTTTTCATTTTCACTTTGCCTTGTTCCTATGAAACTATCATCTTCTGTGAACTGTAAACCTAATTTCCTGAAGGAAATTTCCAGGCTGATTAATAAAGTCTACTTATATAACGACCAACCGACCAACCTACCTAACTACCTACCTACATACCCACCTACCTCCCTTACCCTACCTACCTAACTACCTACCTACCTACCTACCTACCTACCTACCAACCTACCTACCTAGCTACCTAACTACCTACCTACCTACCTACATACCCACCTACCTCCCTAACCCTACCTACCTAACTACCTATTTCATACACACCCACCTACCTCCCTACCTAACCCAACTTAACTACCAACCTACCTCCCTAACCCTACCTACCTACCTACCTATCTATCTACCTACCTACCTACCTACCTACCTACATACCTACCTACCTACCCACCTACCTGCATAACCCTACCTACCTACTGAACTTCCCTATTTACCTACATACCCACCTACCTCCCTACCTAACCCAACTTAACTACCTACCTCCCTAACCCTACCTATCTAAATACCTAACCCTACTCAACTACTTACCTACCTCCCTAACCCTACTTACCTGTTAACCTCCCTAACCCTACCTAGACCCTCTTACCTACCTCCCTACCCACCTACCTATCTAAAGCTTAACTTAAGTTAAAAATTCCACTGATAATTGACAGAAAGGGGTAAAGAAAATGTACGGACCAGTTAGCTAAACGACTTACAACTTACAACAACAACAAAGATGTTGTGTGTCGTAACATAGTGTCGCAAAATAGAGCTCACATCATCACAAGCGACTTAAAGACGAACAACAACAATGGAGAAAATAATGCGTTCATCAGCCAGCCGTCACGAAAAAGGTCCAGACCAAATCCACCGACGATGGAACAACTTTTTAGACGAGATACTTAATACTGTACTCAGGGTTTAAAAAAAAAATTCTTCCAATTGGAACCAAAGCCAAGCAATACTTCAATCTGTAGTTGGTTGCCTTTTCAACGCAGTATCGCAAACAGGGTAGAGTCAAGTAGAGTAGGGCTAAGGTGGGTCTGTATAAAATTGCCAATACCTTCCTCTAAAAATGAAAGGTTGAGAATAAGAGGATAATACTTCATGACAAGGTATTTAAGGAATCTAATTTCAGACACTCAGACTTACTTTTCTACCTTTTAAAAGATTCTGGCTGAATTGCTGAGCAGTACAATATTTAATTCTACTAGTCAGCGCCGTAAGAATCATCTTAGCAGGGGTTCTTAGCTCATGTAAGAGACGGAGTATGTAATATTTCCACGGCTCTCTGCTCAAATAGACCATCATTTACATTCAGAACTTAACAAGGTTTATCTTATAAATGGCAGCAGCTCTGTGTCCACTAAGGCCACCCAAGTGTTACCCGCGACTTTCCAAAAAAAAAAAAAAAACCACCAGGTCCCTTTGAAAACTTTAAATGTGAATGTACTGGCATTTAGTGGCATCATTAAAACTTCTGGATTCGATTCAGTGGAATGATTTTTTTTTTTTTTGCCTCCACTGTGGATCGAAGTGGTCTCGCAAACATCAAGCCTCCGGGACTTGCCGAGAGTAGGCTGAGGAAGTGAATGTAGCTCTTCACCTATGATTTTAATAAGGTTCTCTCAGGGAGCTCAATTTCAGACTGTTCAATATGAAGCGTTTTATTTTTTGACTTCTTCTCAGAGAGCATGGTGAAGGCAAAAGGTGCATCTATTCACAGAAGACGACTTAATCTAGCAAATCTTCAGACTTCTTTAGGAGTTTCATACACTTTAATAGCACTTAACTACACTTTAAAAAGATGAAAATAGGAACCAATCACTGAATTATGGATTTATACTGATGATTAAGTATTATAGTTCTTCTATCCATCCATCCATCCATCCATCCATCCATCCATCCATCCATCCATCCATCCATCCATCCATCCATCCATCCATCCATCCATCCATCCATCCATCCATCCATCCATCCATCCATCCATCCATCCATCCATCCATCCATCCATCCATCCATCCATCCCTCCCTCCATCCATCCATCCATCCATCCATCCATCCATCCATCCATCCATCCATCCATCCATCCATCCATCCATCCAGCCATCCATCTATCCATCTATCCATCTATCCATCTATCCATCTATCCATCTATCCATCCATCCATCCATCCAACCATGCAGTAAGTCCCTCATCATGACCAAGTTTTGAACTTATTACCCCATCTGAAATCTTGGCAAACGAGAGGTTACAAGAGCGAAGTTCATTATGACGTAATAAAAGCAGGGCCATTGAGGGGGGAGTCTTCCGGGACTGATGACAAACCTCCATGTTTGACCAATCACAACAGAGTGGGTGTGGTTATGGTAAACAAGATGAATCTCCAGGTAGTGTTTTCAGCGGGCGGGGCTAAGGTTATTTTCCAATGTCAATATTTCCATGAAAAGAGAGTTTTATACAAACAGACACTGATAAGTACAATAGAGTCCAGGATCTATTCAAGACACACTTAAATCAACAGCTTAGACCTTTAAGAGAGTCTATCTGGGCGGCAATTCTTTTCTTTTAGCTCCCAGTGGCTTTGGTTCACTGAGAACGAAGATACGAACAAGTGTTTTCATTTCCTCTCATGACATTTGTGAGGCCGACATGGCCGCGGCTATAAACACAGATGTGATTTGGCCGAACACGAGTACAACATGTCTGCTCAATGTAAGCCGCCTCATCCTTCTGTGAGTCTCTGGCTGAAGAACCGTGTTCTGTCTTAGAGGAAGGGCAGCTTTGATCACGTCAAAGAAGTCTCTTGGCGTCGCTGTCGTTTACACCGAGCGTTGTCTGAGATCTCGGTCCAACTCAGGCTTTTAGCAGATGAAAGTTGTTGTTTTTTCTGACACACACAATTTCACAGCAGATGAACTAGAATAACACTTATACACTATATACAGTAGTGATGTGTCGATGAGGCTTCACGAAACAGTTGATGAGTTATCATGATACAGTGTCCTCATGTTGAAAGACCACTAGATGTCACTCTCTGCTTCATAATCTTTGTATCTGATCTAGTGGTCTTTCAGAATGAAGACACTGTATCATGATACCTCATCAACAGTTTCATGAAGCCTCATCAACACATCAGTAGTAAATACCTCCACTAGTAATGGGTTTAGTGGAGCACCACGTACACCTATACAAAGTCCATGATACAGAGGTCCGTGCTAGTGATGAAGCTTCATGAAGCATCGTCCTCCACTCGATTATTGGAACCTCACCTTATTTTTAAACTCAGGCACTGACAGTATATGAAGGGTCCAGAGAAAGTATTTTCATTTTTCAAGGCGTTTCAAAGATACAATCTTCATATTACTACTGTTGTTCTTTACATCCCCTTTATTCTCCAACCTTTTAGTGCACCAGAGCGGGTTTTTATTGTCTGCATTGTTTTCACGGATCGACGTACAGATGAAAAAATGAAATGTCACAACCTGCAAAAAGAAAGCATAAATTAAAATTTTATCATATCGCTGATTCAGCAGGATATAGAGTTTGTGTTTTGAGTAAACTTGACTGAAACAACTTATGACATGTCAAGAGTCACATGATAATATGACTTTCCTGCCTTTTATTTTTCAAAATAAAACACCTTTCAGCTGCCAACACAAATGTAATGATTCATTCTATCTCTGTGTGGCCTGGTATTCTTCTTCTTCTATTTCTTCGTCTTCTTTTTTTATTTCGTCTTCATCTTCTTCCTTAATTTTATTTTTCCTTCTTCTCATTTTGCTATTTCTTCATCTTTGTCTTCATCTCTCTTCTTCTGTTTCTCCTTTTTTTTCTTCTTAATCTTCTTTCTTCTTCGTCTATGTCTTTTTCTTCTCCCTCTTCTTCCTTCTCCTTCTATTTCTTCTTCTCGTTATTTCCTAAGTGTCTTCTTCCTAATTGTCTTCTTCTTCGTCTCCTCCTACTTCTCTCGTCTTCTTCTGTTTCTCCTCCTTATTTTACATATTCTATTTCTTCTTCAATTTCTCAAAAAACTATTTTCGCAATAAAGTTCTACCTCACTTTACCTTCTACGTTACCTTCTTCGACTTCTTCCTTCTTCTTTGATTTCTTCGTCTACTTCATCCTTCTGCTTCTCCTATTCTTTCTTTGTGAACACAGATTGTATGCTAACGTTTACATTCACTTGTTCGTGCAAGTTCAGACACATGAGCTCAAACCAAGTTCAAATCTCAACAGAAAGATTTATTGAAATAGTTTATTTTTATATATATTGTGTTCAGAGACATAGAATGAAATAATTAATTCCTCTTTGTTTCCACCAGAATCCTGGTGAGGCCAAGGATTCTAATTTGAAAGACACTTCCATTAATATGCATCCTATTTCCTGTTATCAGCCTTTCCTGCTGCCCACTAAACACACCATCACACATGGATGCACAGAAGACACTTAGTTCTTCACACACACACACACACACACACACACACACACACACACACACACACACACAAACACACACACACACACACACACACACACACACACACACACACACACACAAGTTTTAATTGATCGGAGTATATGACAGTCAGAGTGGTAATTTCCCTCTGGATCAGTTCCCAACTGTGGTGTGACTGAGCGTGCCTTGCTAAGTTTATTTGAAAATGGTTCTTTTTTACTTCTTGAACAAAACTCCTGTATTTCTATAGACATTTAAACAAAACCTATTTGTTTTGTTTTTTTAAATGTTTGTGTTGATCATTTGAGTTTAAGTTTAAGAAACAATGTGCCAGCATTACTTGAGGAGGGATAAAATGAAAAGAGTGAAATGTACTATAACAATGGCCAATTCAGCATCAACCCTTAAATCCCACAATCCATTGCAAATTTTCCACATTTAGGACACAAAAACAAAATAATACTAAAACAGTTAGAGAAGTTTAAAATAAATTAACTTTTAACTTGTTGGGTTTTTTTTGCCTCATTTGTTTGTTTCATTGTTTTTTTCTTCAATAAGAAAATATATTTGCCTTCATTTGACTTCATTTACTTGAGCCAGTTACAAACACTGTAGCTAACTCGTGAAGCTTCACGAAACAGTTATATTTTTGAGGTGAAGCCCTACGTTTGAAAAATAATATGTGATGTTTTAAATAGTATCGGTTCAAACCTATATATGATAGAGCAGAGAGTGCCATCTAGTGGACACACATAATGCTTCATGAAGCTTCATCAGCGCATTGCTAATAAAAAAAATTAAAACAAAATAGATTGTTAAGATAAGATAAGATTTATAAATAGTACAGCAGCTCAATTTACACATAAAAGTAAAAATAAATAGACCACAATCTTCCACCTCTAATGTAATATTATAAAGTAAATCAAATGTTCATTATTTTACTAAAAGATCAAACTGTTATTTTAATATTAATAAATAAATTAAATTAAATAAATGCCAAAAACAAAATTAGTTACTTTTCCTTCAGACTCATGTATTTGTTCTCCAGGATTTAATGTTTTATGCGGTCGAGTAAAGGACTTTTTTTTTAACATCTTCTTAACTCTCACCACATTGAGTGAAGTCAGTCAATCTCAGCTGTTTTATGTTAAAAATTATATTCAATTTTATTTTCTGGAGAAGTTCAAGTTGTGTGACAATGGACCTACAATACTGGTCTTTATCTCATTCATGGTAAAAGTAAAGGTTGGAAATGAAACAAATTAAAAACCCACATTTCGACGATAAGTGAATCAATAATCTTTTAAAAAAAGTGCCATCAGGTTTCTTTTTGAAAATGTCCTCGTTTTTGCAGTGCTAGTATTTCTTTGCCTCCCTCTTTTTCTTCATCTTCCACTTCCATATGTCCACCACTCACAGTGGAATCCTTCAGCCACATCTGGAAGAATATAATGTGATTGTAATCTCCGTCATCAGTTCCTCTTGATGACTTCCTCTCTGGCTCATCACTGTTGAATTCCTGCTGACTCGGATATCATCTGCCAAAAGCTTTACATTCATCAGGCATGAAGAAGATTGCTGGAGCATTGTATGGCCACCTGGACTCCCCAGTTTAGTTACCTGGAAACTGTTTAGGATTGAAGAGAGAAATATTCTATTTTTAATTCTGACGGATCAGTCATTGGACCAGCGTCTGTGAACCGAAGAATGTTGTCAATGTCAATTTATGATTCATTTCTGGGTGAAGAGTCTTGAGATTGTCGGAAAAGTTAAATGGAACAAGCATGTATTTTTCATAAATCTGCTACCTTGAAGATGTAGATGTCGTCGAGACGATCACAATGTTGTTTATCAATCGATTATTTCCATCACTTTCATTTCTCCACGACCCTTTATTTTCATTTTACTTGTTCAAGAGTAAAATTTTACCTGTATTTTTTTGTTTGACAATGTTATTACTTTATAAAGTTCTCCACTGTCTGCTCTCGTAACCTTTTGTACGCCCAGATTTCAGAGTCCATTATGACATAATAATGGCTTCACTCCTCCTCCAGCCAGCTGCAATCACGCCCGCTTTGTTTATACAACGAGTCCCTTGAAGGTGGATACTCCCTGGATTGATGACGGGCAATGACAAACCTTGATGCCCGACCAATCACAACAGAGTGGGTGTGGATATTATAAACAAGATTTAATCTCCAGAAAAGGTTTCTTCAGTGGACGGGGCTTTAGATCATTTTATGATGTAAATATTTCAATGAAAAGAAAGAGTTTTGTACAAACATAAAATGATGATGCAATAGAGTCAAAACTGTAAAATATATTGATTTGATGAAACTTTGAATAAAGTTTAATTTAAATTTGGTTTGCAGTACATGTGCAGATCGTCCAGAGAGTAGAGTTGAAGCAGTAGAAGTAGAAGTGAAGTATTTCTATCTCAACCTATAGTCATTTTTCTTCAAGTTACAACCACAGATCGTGGGGAAAAAAAAGTCCTGATCATGAGAACGTCTCACATCTTCAGTAGAGCTGCTTCTCCACATCAAGGTCAGTTGCGATTGTTAAGTATGCTTTGGTGTTGCAACAATGGAACTGTTGTAAGGAGCAGACTTATTGATTTTTTCATTTCACTTGGTGATCGAATCATTGAAGCTTGAAAGTATAAAACCTTCAAAATATTCTATTTACACAATGCAAGTGATTACGAAGCCTCCACTAGATGGCACTTGAAATATGTTCATCTGATTTTCAGTTATTTATTTACAAGGTCAACGTCAAGGAGGGTCAAGGTTGACGACCTCCCTGGCTTCCATAGATAAATATCAGCTGTGTAGGTTGTTGACCTTGACTCAGAGACAACACAAGGGATACTACATTTGTTTTCAGGCCTTCGGGTCACCTTGACCAAGAGATCACACAAGGGATACCACAAACACATTGGTTTTCAGGCCTTCGGGTCACCTTTACCTAGAGACAACACAAGGGATACCACAAACACATTGGTTTTCAGGCCTTCGGGTCACCTTTAACTAGAGACGACACAAGGGAAACCACGTTTGGATACCAAACTTACGAGATTGTTCGCAGGACGACACTGATGGTCTGTTACCAGACTGATGGATCCCATTGTTGACACCGAGTGCATCGTTGTCTAATTAAACTCACAAAAAAACACACAACTTCATTCCACTAACGACTCAATCAATCACGTCATCGCGCGGATTTGACGCGACACCATTTCATCGCTATAATGCGACACAAAAACCCTCTTTCAGGATTCAAAAAGTCAGACCAAAGCGTTCCTCGAGACTAGACAAGAAACCATTTGAATACTTGAAATGAAAAAACCCTTTTTCTTAATTAGAGCTACATCCCCATAAAAGAGGGCTGGACTTGAGGGTCACCGAGGTTTACTGGAGGGAAAACTGGGAGAAGGAAGGAGAACAAAAAAAGACAATGGAGTGTCTTATAATCAGCGAGGGCGGTCCAAACCTCATCAAAAAGATATGCCGAGTGTAAAAACAGTTTTATGAAGACAAGAACCAGAGAAGAATGTAACTTAAGTAGGGGCGGAGGCCGGGTAGATGGCCGATCTCGAAAACAACACGGGGGGAAAAAAAAGAAAGGGAAAACCGCAAAGAAGCCGATTGCATGTTCTGATCTTTTGAACGCCGGTCAAAACAGCTACACATCAATAGTCGCTGGCACACAAACGCACACATCCAGGCACGCATGCTTTCATAGCGGGTTTATTCTCAGAGATAATGTCTTTAGCAGCACAGGGGCCTCCCTTTTCGATCTGGTCCTGTGGTCGGAACCCACGGGCAAACGATAGAGGTGTCGTGCCTGGAGATGAAAAATCTCAATTTTTACTGGAGATGTGACAGTGAACAAAAAATGAGAAGCCATCACTCAAATCCATCAACGCCAGATAAGAACGTTTCCTCGTAACAAATGTTCACTTGTTTTACGACACATGTATGGAGGGTCTTCGTAAAAGAATGTTTAAAGAATATTTTAGCATTTCTGAAATTGAAAAATGTAACGGTTCAACTAATGTGTTGATTTAAGTTGTTTTTTTAATTGACTCTATTGTATCATCAGTATGTGTCTGTTTTCTACCAAAAATATTGAAATATTTACATTAGAAAATGATCTTTTCCATTAATACGCTCACTCTGCTGCAATTGGTCAAAGCATCAAGGTTTGTCACCGCGTGTCATCAATCCCGGAAGTCTCCACCTCCAAGGGACTCGTTCTATAAACAAAGCGGGGCGGAATTACACCTGGCTGGAGGAGGAGTGAAGCCATTATTACGTCATAATGGACTCCGCTCTCGTAACCTTTTGTTCGCCCAGATTTAAGACGAACTTTACAAATGAATAAGTTGAAAACATGGTCATGAGAACTAACTGCATCTTCGAGAGGAAGAGTTTAAGATTTGAAACATGAGAGTGAGTCAGGAGAGATGGGTTTTCATATAAGTTGCTCTTTAATTGATATTGAAGGAAAGAAGAATGATCATCTAAGGTTTGTGTTTATAAAGCACATATAGATGTGTTTGAGTTTGCAGAAAACTTCCAAAACTCACAGAGAAGTCCAAACAAGATCAAGGTCACGGCCAGAGATGTTTGCTTTGTTTCAACAGTCCTGGGTCTGGAGACCTTGTATTCTCCGTCCACTTCCCCTCGTTTTCGGGACACAATAAGGAAAAGTAAATAGTAATTTATAGTGACTTGACAACTGATTCAGAGATCGATGACTTTGGGATTGTTGAAGATTCTCTTGCTCTCTCGTCTTTCGCCAAAAAGAGTATTAAAAAATAAGCTCCCTTCACATAAAATTAGTTTTTTCTAGTGATCTGGAATCAATTGCATTACACAATATATGATAATTGAAATACACAATTTAATATGCTTTGCACTTAAAATAGTTCTAAGATCCAAATGTTATGGTATTCATTAGGGATGTGTTTTGGCAACTATCTTGCGACATGATACGTACCACGATACAGGGGCAACGGTACGATATATTGCAATACTGTAGGAACTTGTCTCTTGACTCTGGTGTTGCAGAATCTACAGACCACATGACTCTTGTCGAAGTCTTAACTTTTTTCATTTGTTTTGAAACCAAAATATGTCCAAACATCAGTTTTAAAAGCTTCTCAAGTCGCCTGTATCCTCTCGTCCTCAGTCATCACCATGATATTGCAGTATTTTTAATCTCCCTTTAGCTCTGGAGGACACAACGACTGCTGCCATCTAGCAGCCGGACGTTTATTTGCAACACAAAAATGATTATTTTCATGTCAATTGTCAGTTAAAAAATATATACAGTGCTCTTATATATTTACACAATATCTTGGTAAAATAAATATTGATATTTAGGTGTATCAATATTTTCTCACACCCCTAGTTTTCACATTCGTTCATCTTTTCTTTATATTGGATATGATCACAAAATACTCCCAATAATCCCAGAACATGCAGGAAAATAACATTGCTTTCAATTTGATAATACTTGGGATCATTTACTTTCTTTACTCTATGATGGTGGGCTTTTTTTTAGATGTTTTTAGTAGAATGTTGGCTCCTCTTCTGTTGCACACATTTCATATCATGAGTCTTTATTGCATTTTCCATCATTTTGGAGCCCTACAGCTTGTCATGAGAGGCCACTTAAGATACATTTTTCTTTGTTTTGGCTAATTTTTTAGGGTTATTTTTTTTGCTTATTTCAGATTTGGTGAGTTAGTGTCATCCAATGTCACATAACCCTAAACCATCTTCGACCCTACAACCGGTTTTGCTGGTTCGTCCAATTTTGTGTGCATTTGACTCCCTTCTGTAAACCATGAATTGCGCAGGAATAACGTGGCTTGGCCAGCAGGGGTGACCTCTCGCCACTTGGTGCCCTCTAGTCTTTTTTAGATGGCAACGGAAAAAAAGGCTGACGACCATTTTGTCTTCCTTCCAGAGCCCGGCGATGTTAGCTTCGCTGCCACGGTCTCCTACTTTCTTGATGACATTGTGCACAATGGACACTGACGTTATAATCTCTGGAGTCAACTTTTTGCTTGGATAGTTTCTTATTTGATCTATTTTCCTTCGGGATTTTGACCCGTATCCACAGACAACTTCCTTCTTACCAGACAAAGTTTTTTGGCTGCAACCGCAAAGATTTGAGAAGCAAATAACACGACATATGCTACTATTTAATTCATTTTTCAAGCTCTAAAAGTACAACTAGTTTAACACTCAAGCAGTTTGAACATTAAAGCTACTGAAACAATTTATGTGAAGCATAAAATTGGCGTAACGCGTTTTTTAAAATTATATCCTTATTACATCCCAGTACAGACAGGAAATGTACGCATGCATAATGCAAGAGAAATATCTTCAATGACCTGTTTTATGGAAAACTTGTCAGTCTATTTAATGAAAAGCAGTCGTCGTGAGCATTTGAATCTTTCATGGCTCTGCTCATTCCGGGAGCTGCACAAAGAATATATTAAATATAGTGCTTTGTTTGGGCGATTTGATGATCGAAAGGTATAATAAATCATATAATTATAAATAATATGTTTTAATGACTACTCAAAATAAATT
Source organism: Callionymus lyra (assembly GCF_982586985.1). Lineage (NCBI taxonomy): Eukaryota > Metazoa > Chordata > Actinopteri > Syngnathiformes > Callionymidae > Callionymus > Callionymus lyra. Next base: position 10,656,742 of record NC_141820.1, read on the forward strand.
GATGCTAAATTGTCATTTCTATAAGTCAAGTCCTCCTGGAAGAGACTTTTCAAAAAAATGGATGAAAGGCATATTTTAAAAGTTCTTCTCTTTCCCACAAAACGTGCCGTGATGATGACATGTCGAAGAAAGACTTGTATGAATACTCTTCCGGCTCCGACTACAGAGCAGTTTGTAGGAGGCCCTTAATCCCTGCGACATGGAGTCAGAGGACGCCCTCGAGGGCAGGTGACGGCGTAATGGAATTTAGAAGAGCCAATTACCTGTTTTAGAATACGACACCGGTTCACCTCCAACTGGACTCTTCCCGGGTTCCGTTTTCTACTGAATGGGATAATATTAACATGAGCGTTGACATCCCTATGATGTTTGGATGGATGGAGGATTGGATGGAGGGATAAATGTGTGTCAATCAAATGGTTATTGCGCCAATTGGTTGACGGTTTGACATGCTCTAGTAGAAGAACTCGCATTTCTCCGATCCTTAAAACTCTTCACTTGCTGCCAGTTTCTTTCAGGATCAACTTTAAAATTCTGGTTCTTACTTTCAGATCTATTCATGGTCAGACCTTCCATCAGTGATCTGATCCAGACTTACACCCCAGCTCGGGCTCTGAGGTCTGTGGATCAGAATCTACTGATGGTTCCTGAACACGCTTCAGGACCAGAGGAGAGAAATCCTTCCAGACTGTTGCTCCTAAGCTTTGGAACGATCTTCCTCTCTCTTTGTGTTTGATGGAGTCTACTGACTATGTTTCTTACCCTTTAAAGTATATATTTTATTGGATGTTGTTTTGATTGTTTAAGTACTTTGTGACCCTGGTCTAGAAAAGCGCTCTACAAATATAAATTACTTACTTACTTACGTTTTGATTGACAGGCACGGAAATCAATCTGAGCTTCGCCCTCTTCCAGTGTACGCACGGCAAAGTTCAAATGAATCAAGAATGAAAAGAGGTAAAAGTGCCAGGCTTCCCGACCGGCATTTCACACAATTTAGAAGGAATTATATGCTTGTTTTTATAATATAACAAACAAAATCATGTGTTTCTCATCGCTTCAAATCTTTGCTATGAGAGTATAAGAAATACAATCACATCCAGGTTCGGATGAAAGCAGCAAAAGCCAACTTTCCCTCATGTGATACATCCTTGAAAACACACTTATATTAATACACCATCACATGATGACTATTTGTTATATTATGTTTAAAATGAACAAATATAAACTGGTGATCCGGATTAAATTAACGTTTTCATTTGGGGTTTTTTCATGATCACGGAGAGGAGAATCTCGGGTCTCATGGTTCATTTAAAAATGATTGACATATATTTAAATAGAGGCATAGAAAGGGATGAACCTGTCTGACGTTGATGTCACACACAGATTCAAACATCTGAATATTTTTGTACGTGCACCACTTTCTGGGATTGAATGTACGACCGTTTTTTGGTAATAAATCAATGCAATTCTTAGTATACGAGGTCTGAAGTGGATGATGTGGATGATGTGGCTGACCATTAACCTAAAGGCCAGGTCTCATGGACACTTTTGGAAGTTACTCACAAAGGAAAACTATCAAAATACGAGCAAATATGTTACTTTCTTGACCGAAATATCCAATTATGGAAGTCAACCTTTTTTATGAAGATGATTAAATCCACACATCCTTCATCATGACTGATTATTAGTCCATTCAGTGCAAGTCATCTGAGTAAAGAATGTACTTTGTTAAACATATTTGATGAAAGTAGATCTTTTGGACTCATTTTCAAAAGTAGCGTGTGAACCGAAAAAGTGTGGCGCCCCTGGGTTACCCCATCATATAAACAATCCACGTCAGCCTGTTTATTCTATTCGATTAAGCAATATTTGGTTTTCAACTGGACCTGAATCAGAACCAGCAAATTTTGCCCTTTTTTGGAAAAATAATTCAACCCGCAAACCGCCCGATGGTTCACTTAATCGACGAGAGCTTGAGGCGACAGATGAGAGGCGGTGATTTAAGTCGTGTCCGTCGAGGTACGTTCGAGGGTTTACGACCTGCGAGTCGACTTAACGGCGGCAGGAGAGCGAGACACTTTCACTCGGAGCCTGAGACTCTTCGCTCGGCTCCTTGTGTATCAGTCGATTTGTTTGTCTGTTGTGGTAAGTGCTCATTTTAGCCCGAGGACAGGCCAGCTCCACACACACACACACACTCACACACACACACTTACAAACACACACTTGGCTTAAAGCGCTGACAAAACCACACTGGTCCAGCCCTTGGCAACCCCGCCAGGATGAACTGACCACTCTGACGTCTGTCTGGACGAGCATTTGCAAAAACACACAAAACAAGAACAAGATAGTTCATTGTGACGAGTTTTATGACGGAAATGAAAAACATGTATGTCTTCCATTCATTTCGGCGACGGAGCCGCTCCGGCTTTAATGTCTGCGTATTTATAGAACGTGTGGTGTTCTTAAAAGTCAGATATGGATCAAGCTCGGAGACGAGCTGTTCGCGAAAAAGCTATGATGATTAAAGGAAGGGTTATTGATGTGTGTGACACACACACACACACCCTCGACAAGGCTAAAATCAGAAGAAAACTGTTTCCTGTCTGAGACACCACACCCTGACTAAGAGGCAAAATCCTCCCAAAAATAAGGCATCTGAGGCATATATATTTGATATATTTCAGAGCACTTCTCGTGATACACTGAGCCTTTTATTCGACCATAAAACTTCGCTTGAAACGAGGAATGGAAAGTAGGCAGTGGGAGGATGTTAGTATCTGTGACCACCGTGTGTTTCCATGCCAAGAAACTGCACTTAAGATGCCATATCTGCCTCGGAGGGTAAGAGGAGAAGCAAAGAGAAGGTCAGAAAGCTTGGTCTGTGTATCTGACGGCATGGTGAAAAAAAAAAAGGAAAAAAAGTATTTGATTTGTTCTGCGCTGTTGGATGGAACGGAGATCTCCGTGGCTGATGGGCTCGGGGAGAAGGGTTCCGCGGGAAGTTGGACGGCGGCGAAGATCCAGTTCAAACTGTCTTTGGGAATTAAATTGACTCCTGAAATCATCCTTGAACTTCATTTTTGGAGATGATGTTGAAAACAAAATTTGGATTAAGGAATTCATAAAGTTAAAAAAAATGCATCAATTCACCCAAACACAGTTTTAGGTCTTATGGATCCACTGGGACATATACTGGGTTGCGGGTCCGGGTTGATCAAGTCCTGTTGCCCGCAGTAGCACTCCATGGATCAACCCTTTTTTTTGTTAATCCAAAACCTCTGTTAGTCCTTCTCTCCAGTTTTGCTTCCAGATTCAAGTGACTCAGGACTTAGCACAGGGAACTCCCTGTACGGCCTCCACGGCGACTTCTTGAAGACATTAAAAGGAAAAGAAAAATAGTTGAATAGTGAAATGTTGTTGATAGCAATTAGCAAAACGGTACATCAGGTGGGAGTACCTAGCAAGAACAAGAGTCCAAGCTGTCAGCATTAGAGGTCAATATATCTTCAAATTAATTGTGTATCCAGATGGAAAATTCGAAATATCATCAAAGATTAATGTTTCTCGTTCTTTTGCATGGGTTTCTAACCCAATTTTTGAGGAGTATGCAGTTTTTCGTGAACGTTTTTGAGCTAAAGTTGATTTATCTTCAGTGTTTTGTTTTATGGATTTTTGTGTGGTTTCACTGTGAATTTGCACCATTTTTGTCTAATCGTATCTGTTATTTAATTAATCTAATGTGTAATTTTTTCTTATTAACCATTTGTTTTTTAAAAGACAGACGTACAGATATTTTCAACATTTATTTTGTTTCTTCATATGTGGATATAGGTTTTTAAGTTCAACTAATGAGAAGTTGGACTCTATTGTCCCCATCAGTATGTGTCTTTTTTTTTTACAAAACTCTTTTTTAATTGGAATATTTACATTAGAAAATGATCGTAAGCTCCGCCCACTGAAAGCACTATGTTTTTCTGGAGATTAAATCTTGTTAACCATAACCACGCCTACTCCACTGTGAGTGGTCAAGCGTCGAGATTTGCCACAGCATGTCATACCCCTAGAAATCTCAAGCTCCAAGGGACTCGTTGTATAAACAAAGCGGGCGTGATTACAGCTGGCCTTAGGAGGAGTGAAGCCATTATTGCGTCATAATGGACTCTGCTCTTGTAACTTCTTGTTTGCCCAGATTTTTAGAGAAAGTTTATAAAGTAATAAGTTCAAAACATGGTCCCTCGACTTACTGCATCATGGAGAGAAAGACTTCAACGTTTGAAACATCAGAAAAAGGTGGGTTTTGACATTAGTTGCCCTTTAATAAAAAAAAGTGTTGTGTGTGTATGTATGTGTGAGTGTGTGTATTTGTATGAGTGAATTCAGGTAAGTATAAGGAAAAACTAATCCATGTATAAAATTGACTTCGCTGGATGGCTGCTCAAATTCACTCAACCAGTTGCGTACCTCCACGCAAAACTATCATCAGAATCACCTTGAACGCTCATTCTGCCAGCGCCCCCAAACCACCGACCACAAGCTCTCCCTGTCTGCGTTCTCTCACCCGTTCCAGTGGCTGAGCTTCATTTTAGCAGCCAGCCATAAGAGAATGGGCAGGGAATCAAATTGAAACCTGCCTGTTTATGAATGAAATTTGTTCCGCGTATACGTTTCCCATATTGCACAGGACTACATTAGGCGGTTTTTAGGTGGCAAGGGAGTGGTTTTTCTTAATGCATTCATTTAAGGGCGGGGTTCAACGTATACGATGATTTCATTACATGTATGGCTTTTAATGCACATTTCGAAAAAGAAGTGTGGTATTTTTGATTTATTTATTTTCTTACCGTCATACACTGTGTATATGAGGTCTCAAGAGATGTCTACAGTTTCAGCGTATATATCTTTTTTTGGTGTGCTTCTTTCCTGAAAGGTTAGGGACCAAGAGGTCCGTGGAAGGGGCCTCAGGAGTCCCTTCTAAGTCTCCCTAGTCCCGGCTGCTTCAACTATCGATGGTACTTTCCGTGCCTACCATTGTGACAACAAGGAATCATGGCTTGATTTCGGAGTGGGAACCTGAAAAAAGGCTAGCACGTCCAAGGACGTCAGCAGACCCCAAAATAACCCACTCCAGACAACAACAATACAGGAGTCTTTCGAGGGTCCTGGCCTTTGTCTCCCCTTGATTGGTCTAAAGGGATTTGAGGTTCAGATCACTGCATCTACAGCAGGCAGAGAGCCAGGGTTGCCAACAGGGGATCAGGGTTCGACAGCCCCTGACCCTGAGTCCCCGACTTGGCCACTTAGACCAGTGAGAACAGGAACCTCCAATGGAGCAGAAGGGCAAAAGGCTTGATTGATATTGACTTTTGAGTATGAATACAAACCGTTTAAGTGCGACCTCACAATCCTTCCTGTTTTGTTCTTCCACGACTTGCCAATAAACATGATTCTGCTTCTTCCTCAGAGAGGATCGTTTCAGAAAGTCAAGCCCGACGTCTCCATGAAGCCAGAGGCAGATTAATGCTTGTATCCGAACTGAGGTGAACTTTATCGTAATGTAATGTTAAATATTTAATTCAAGCCTTTCCCATTTTCAATTTATAATTATGGCTGAATGTATTAAACAGCTTAATAGTCGTGTGCTCCCTGATTGATGTTAACCTCGATATCATTTTTATGATACATTTTTTTTTACCTTCAAGCTAGCAAGGGGCGGATGTGACATCAGTTAACCCCTGTGACGGCTCTGATGGTCACATCCTCCCCTTGTTTAGATGGTGTTTGGTAGTGATGTGTTGATGAGGCTTCATGGAACAGGTGATGAGGTATCATGATACAGTGTCTTTCAGATTCAGACCACTAGATGGAGCTCTCACTTTGAAAATGATGCCAGGAATTAGTAGATCAGAACCAAAGTCTATAATTCAGAGAGCGACATCTAGTGGTCTTTCAAAATGCAGACAGTGTATCATGATACCTCATCAGCTGTTTCATGAATCATCATCAAAATCGAAACATCACCAGTTTTTAGCTTGCAAACTGTTATCTCTGCCGGTGTCGACTCGAAACTTTACAACAAAAAGTATTGAGATAAAAGTGAACAGATGAACTGAGAAATACATGTTTAGACATTTACTATGTTCACAGTTGTTAGCAGATTATAATACTATAGTGTTATAGATATAGTAATAAGTCATATAGTCATTTTTTAAATAATATTAACAATTAAATGAGACAAAAAATGGCCCAAATTCACCGTAAAACCACACAAAAATACATAAAACGTAAGAAAAACAAAGTAATATGGATCAAAGATGTTCTCCATTTTTTATTAAATGAGTCTGTGCAAGGAATAAAAAATGTGGTTTAGCACCAGATGCTTGACTTTACCTAAGTAAATGTAGACTTTAACACCCGATTGCCTTTCAAGACAAAGAATTAATGAGAACAAGGACGACACTTCATTACTCTTCTCGGTAATGACCCTGTCTAAAAAAAAAACTGACGAATTTCTGCTGCCATGGAACAGATTGTAGCCAGCATGATCACTTAAATCTCCAGCATGACAAAAAAGATTCATGTGGAGTCGAGTCCATTTTTTTTGTTTTTTTTACATGACGAGACTTTAGCACTAACATATTGGTTTGGTTAAAGTTGTTTGTGAGATACTTTGGTAAACGAGGCAGATAAAAGCCGCGAGTGATTAGTTAGACAAAAGACTTTCGATGAGGCCTGACTTTTTTAGCATAGCAATAAAACACAAACATTTCTGGAATGGCATTTTTTTTTAATTGCAGTGGTGATGGTGGCAGGGACGACATATTTTCAAGGGCGTTGGTCGGTTTTAATCTCAGTTTGGTCGCCTGGGACTGATCTTTGTATCCCAGAGTTCAATTAACAGTGAATTAAAAAAGAACTAGTTTATCCAGTGATGGATGGACATCATCGTTCTGCTCTCATCGATCTATACTAAAGCGAAAATAAATCAAGTTGTCAAGGTGCCGTGCCTGCTGGGTGCGAATGATGATCGATGTCCCCTGCGAAAATATCCCCATAAATATATTATATTTTACCATCTAGAACTTGGTATCCATGGTGATGGTCTGATGAAGCTTCAAGAAGCAGTGTCATTATTTTCAACGTCCACTAGATGGCGGTCTTTGCACTATTTTCGTTTGTTTTAAACAGCTGTTCTATTAAAACATCACATAATTTTTAATCAGCCCATCACTACTGTCCTCCGTAATAATCTTGGAAAACAGATAAAAATACATAATATAAAAATAAATAAAAATGTTCATTACTTAAATATTTTTTAACAATAATATAAAAGAGTGGATTAGTATCTTAAATTATTACTTTTATATGGTAAATAGCAACACATCATTGCACAATAGAAGAAGAATATTTATTTTGACAACGCCCTTATAGACCAAAGCGCTTTAACAGTCACGCATTCACACAAACATAATGACACACTGATGGGAGTAGGCTGTGACGCAGCGTGACAGCTCTGCCATCAGGTGCAATCAGCTGGGATTGAACCCTCAACTTCTCAGACCGCGAGCAACCACTCTACCATCTGGGCTATGACGCCAAATACATACTGTATTCTCCGCACTATTAGGCGCACCGGATTATAAGGCGCACCTTCAATGAATGGCCTTTTTTAGAACTGTTTTCATGAATAGGACGCACTGGATTATAAGGCAATAGAATAAAAGATACAGTCAAATGTTTGACTGTGGTTGCGTTATGCAGCCACTAGATAAAGCCGTGCTAAAGGGCACGTCAACAAAACAGTCAGATAAAGTAAAGCTTTATTAAGTGTTCTGACAACTCCGTTCACTCCCATGGTAACGATGTTCAAATGATGTTTAAAAGGCTTCAAGCAGCAGCGCGCGAGACTGGTGTTATGAGCAGACAAATGTTGAGTGTGCAGCAGAGAAGTTGAGCGCGTGTATGACAGCTAGAGAGAGCATGTATGACATGTTGAACGCACGTGTATGACTGGTTGAGCGCGAAGCAGAGTGATTTTGAGTGTACGACAACCAAGACACACTCGCTCAAACCGGTGGCTGTAATATTACTCCATAGATGTCCGCCATGATGTGACGTGGGCCGTAAAACCCACCCCGTGATGACGCAATGTGGTAATCCCGCCACGGCATGTCAGCTCAGACGGCGCAGAGTCATGAAAGTGTTTGTAAACAAGTCACCCACCAGGAAATGGCGTCGTTTTTTGAGAAAATTAAAAGCTTTTAAGTGTGCCTCATAGTGCGGAGAATACCATACTCTTATTTTTGTTCTGGTCCCAGGTTGAGATGTTTTGTGTCTTGGAATATACTGTCACCCAAGAATGTGCAACTTCCAATGCAAACAACCATTGTCGACATCAGAATAGAAGGCCAAGAATTTTTGTGGAAAACTCTTAAAAAAGCCCAAGAAGTCCATTAGCAGAACAAGTTTGGAAACCCAGATTCCTCTGTTAACGGTTTGGTGTATCTCAAGGAAAAACTATTGGAAATGAAACTCTACCGTCTGCAGTTCGTTCGGACTTTATAAGCAGATGACAAGCGAAAACATTAACAATTTTATGTTGACATGATCCAGAAGGAAACAATATATTCCAAGATTTAAAATGACTTCCCTTTGCAAGTAAATGGCTCAAACTGAAAAAAAGAACAAAAATAAAACAGTAAATATAAAATCTTGATCCCTTTTCCCAAAAAATCTATCTATTATTCTTTTTTTTTTCTGTTTAAACCTTGTATACCTTCTTGCCAGGTTTGTCAAATCCAACGCCAGAAAGTTGTAAGCTTAACAAATATCTCTTTTTCAACACTTCTTCAGTCTCGGCTGAAAAGGGAGGAGTAAAGAAGAATACGATGAGATGCAGTGGATTGAGACAAAACAGTTCAATTAAATTGTGCTTTTTTTTGGTGAAAAAAACAAAACTGGTTAACTGGTTTTACGAAAAAGAAAATAAAGGGAGCCGAGTGAGACTGAATCCTTGAAAGTATCGATAGAATTCTCTGCGGGTGACTTGGTTTGCCAATACCTCCGACGATCACTTTCAAAGAGAACAACTTCTCTCTCTCTGTTCCTTTTCTTCTCCAGAGAGCCACTTCAGGGTTGTTCCAATGATTTAATAGCTCTCCATGAAGAAAAACAGTGACAAACCAAGTGAACAAATACTTAATTGACAACGGATTACTCTTACGAGATGATCAAACACTGAGAACTCAATGACAGCTGATCAATTCAATGTGTAAAACACAGCATTCAAGAATGGAAAATTCAATATTACAAGTCTGTTAATTGTTAAAAGTAGAGATTCACATCAAGAAGCAGTGAGAGCTGATGATGATTTTGTAGCTCAGGTAGATTACTTTTTTTGTAGCTCAGTAGGTGGCGCCGTCAGTTAGAACCATTATGAAAAGGCTGCTAAAGAATAGCTATTTAAAACAATACATTATAGAGCAGAGAGCTCCATCTAATGGACTCAATAAATGAGAATACTGTTCCATGAAGCTTCCTCAGTACTTCTTGTGACAAGTCTTGTGAAATTGATGTAAAATCTCTGGAACAATTTTAAACTATTTAAAATTAATTTCGAATCAAGTTTGTTCAGTAAGTAAATTGTTCAAACACCTCTGATTCCTTGGGTCACAGAGGGACAGGATCCTATCCCAGCTACCTCGGGTAGTAGGCGAGGAACACCCAACAAGTTTGCCAGTCTGTAGCATGACACACAGAGACACACAACCATTCACGCACACATAGACGTAAGAGTGTGTATTGCCAAGAATTTGGGGGATACAAAACGTTTCAAAGTACATGGAAAACAATATGATATATTGCGATACTGTAGTAAAAAGGATATATGTGTGGTATTGTCGAGTACTTGACTCTGGTGTTGCAGAATTAACAGACCACTTGACTCTTGACAAAGCCGTATCTGCTTTCATTTGTTTTGAAACCAAAATATGTCCAAACATCAGTTAAAAAGCTGCTGGAGTCAACTGTATCCTCTCGTCCTCAGGCATCGCTGGGATCTTGCGGGGTTTCCTTTAGCCAGTGAGGACGTAGCAAATGCTCCCATGTAGCAGTCGGAAGTTGAATTGAGACAAAAAAATGAACACGGCATAAATATTTCCATGTTAAAAGTAAATAAAACATATTGAATTAGTTTATTTTACTCTCACTTTATTGAATTTGAAACAATAAAAGTACTTTTGTTAAAATCATGCTCTGTATGTTTATGGACTGTTGGAGGAAAGTGGAGTTTCTGAAGTAAACCCATATTAGGAAATGAATGCTGTAATTAAGGTTTAAAAAGCAACCTCTCCATGTATTTAAATTAAATAAACGTTTATTTTTTATTTCACTTCATCCACTCATCCATCTTCAGTGATAAAAGAAAGAGAATGTTGGTTTTGTAAAATCGAGCTCCTCCAATTGTCTTACAATCACAAGACAATCACACCAAAATATTCTACAGTGACACGGTCAAAACGATTCCACACTTTCACACGTCTATTTTGACAGGAATCATCAAAGCAGGTGTCACCAATGCTGTTACTTCTAGTACTATCATTATTATCACGTACCTTCTGAGCCGCTCTAGTAGAAGAACTCACATTTCAGAATCTGCTTTGGAACGAGCTTCCTCTCCCTCTTTGTTTGAAGAAACATCTTAAGACCTTTTTATTTGTGCTTTTTCCTGATTTTCTGCCACTCGTGTGTTGTATTTTAACTGTGAATTGCATTTTTTGAAGTGTTTTGTGACCCTGGTCTTTACAAAAAACGATTACTTACTTACTTACTTACTTACCAATTATTTTATCCTTTGTGTTGCTTCAGGGTCAAGGTCAACAACCTCCCTTGCTTCCATGAATACATATGCACTGGTGGAGATCGTTCACCTTGAACCAAAAACAACACAAGGGATAAAACAATTATATTGTTTTTTTGGCCTTATATAGATATTTTCCTAGTTTTTATAAGTGTAGGAGGGACTCCAATACAAATAATTGTATAAAATATTATGATTTATATAGCTTTAATAATAAATTTAAGATGGAGCTGATTAATAAAATAAAATAACAAATTGACCGAAATAGCCAAAATGCAAAGTGAAAAAACAAAATCCATGGAACATTAACCGAACAAAATTGAAATCTAATTTGTCACAGACCGTTATGCTCAGACGATTAGAAGATTTCAGCGAGAGTTTCCCGGTGAAGCCGAACGGAGAAAATGGATACACGTGAGATTTTTCTACCGAAGGTCGTTGATTGAATTTCGTGAAACCGTTATGATCTCATTAACCCAATGACAAGAGAACGCCATGTTCAACAAGAACCGCGGCTCCATTTTCAGACTCTGGAAAGTCTCGCAGACGTGAGCAGAATTTATCCGAAAACCTATGTTTGTATGTTCAATATTAGCTGTAACCATGGCGACAAGGGCCCGAAAGGTTGACTTAAACAATTTTGGGGGGAAACTCTCTCCATTTGCCAGGAGCTGCTCTGTGCACCTTTAATACGTCACCGGCAGGGACTCGCTGTCACTACGAATAAACCTGTAAACACAATATTCCAGTTCATTTTGTGGTCTCCAGCTCTTTCCCTTGCCAAGATAAAAGGAGTATGAAAAGGATGTTAACCGCCGGCCCTGCCTCGGTGATGAAGCAGGATGTTGCCGGGAACATTTGGAAACTGTGATTCCCACTTGTTGTCATGAAAAAGGTCAGCGGTGTCAACGGGTTGGTGGAGATAGATTCACTTCACTTCAAGTTGCCACAGGAACAAATTTGTTGTTTTTAAAACTAGAATCGTCCAAAACCTCGGGTTGAACTGTTTTCTCTAAAGCGCTTCAACACAACCTGAATAAAATACTCACAATTTAAAGTTTAGTTATACATTTTAACAGAAAAAAACCTTGGATTGTTTCTTTTTTTCTTTGTTTGTGTCTATATATTTATATATATATCAGTATTACATACTTTTATATATATTTTTTGTTTGTTTGTTATTGTTTTTGTTCATTTGTTTTAAATATATGTATACAGGGGTATACAAAAAAATAAAATTAGAATATGCATATATATATAAATATATTCTTCTTTTTTTATCCATTTACTTGTTTTAATATGATATGGTTCTTAGTTTCAGTATGTTATAACCTTTTTTCACACCAACAATACATTCATTAGTCTGTAATCAAAAAAAAAAAAGAAAAGAAAAAAACATGAATGTTTATTTATCAAATTGTGGGGTAAGTAATACTCAAAAGTCAATGGACAACAAATGCAAACAAACACTAAATACAGTTAACATTTGACATAATACTTTAAAGTGTATTCTTCTGTTTAATAATAATAATTGTGTTTTTTTTGTAAATGTTTATATCGGCCAGAATAAGCAGCCATGCTGTGCTAAGCAACTGTCACCATAAAATAAGTAAATATATACTGATACATATACTACTTCATAGGTTTATCTATATAAATACCTTGTTTGTCAACATTTACTTATCTTATGGTGGCATTACTGCAGCTTATGTTGGTGATATAAACATTAACAAAACAATACTATCATTATTATTTCAACATTAAAATACACTTTTAATTATCTTGTCAAATGTTATAGTGTTTGTCTGTATTTTGTTTATCTATGTATCTATGTATCTATGTATGTTGTTTGTATTCCTTTTAATATATATTTGATTATACATCCTCATAATTGTATTGTTGGTGTGAAATGTATATATAATATACTGACACTAATGTAGAGGCCCATATGTGATTCAAACAAATCAAGAAAGAAAAAGAAAATATAAAATAATAATAAATATTACCCAAAACTAGAGCTTCCTTCTCTCAGTACTTCACTTTACACTTAAAGTAAGACTTTATAGGAGGAATAAAAACAGATCCAGGTGAATAACAGTGTGACAGTACTGAGGAAAAAACTTCCTTTCAACAGGAATACTTCTCCCTATTCTTAATATGTATTTTCACATCCAGCCCCTGACTTACCGTTCAAACATGCACACCTCGGCAAAAACGTCGCACATTTCCCCCATTAACAGAATACGATTTGCAGTAAAAACTGCCACAAGAACTCACCCAGGGCAGCGTCTGCTTTATGGAAGGAATAGAACTCTATTATATCACAAAGGCAGAATTAGTTCAGTGACAACCAAAGTGACTGAGATATTAAACTCTTCATCTGAACCAATATTATTTCTCCCTCGCATTTTTGAAAATGAACTTTATAATTAAAGTCTTGTTCTCTCATTTCTCACCCCCTTTATTCTTTCTGGGGTGACAAAAAAAAAAAGAAATAAAGGAAAAGCGATTCCATATAAATTAATTCTTGCAGAATTTGTTCCAGGGGAAGTGAAAGATCCTGGAGATATAATTACTAAAAATCTCCATTTTTACACTCCGGGATGGGTTTTATTTGATCTCAGGATGGATAGAAGTGAAACTTTTTTTCCGGAGCGGTGGGAATCTTCACCGAATGTCGCACCATTGTTTTGTGTGGCGTGAGGCCGGACTCACACACCCACACACACTACACACACTTGTCAATACGACTTAATAACAACGGCTTCTCTTCACGTATGTGACACGTTAACAAGGATACGTGATTTGATAATGACCTGATATTGGGTGGAGCGTTAATGGCAGCGACTTGTTTCTACTTGAATGAGCCGGCGTATAAAACACCCACTATTGTTAATGTATCCTGCAAAAAAAAAAGTGTGAGTCATAACATATATGAGTCATCTTTTTTTTTATATGCGTGATCTAAAAGTGATAACACACCTTTTTTGTGAGTCACAAAGAAAGGGAGGAGTATTTTTTATACAACCAGAGATTATTATCATAGTTCAATGTCTTGTCAAGGTTCATGATTAATGGATTATTATATGATCTGCTGCTTTCTTTTTAAAGAACTAGAATTAAAACTCTTTATTGCAAGAATTTTGCAGTGTAGACAGTGCAGAAAACGATGAGTAAAATAAATATAAATAAATAAGTGCAGCTGTGAGATCAAATAGAATAAAGTTAAATTAAATTAAATTAATCTAAATTTCTTGATAGAATAGAATAGTAAATTAAATTAAATTAAATTTCTTGATAGAATAGAATAGTAAATTAAATTAAATTAAATTTCTTGATAGAATAGAATAGTAAATGAAATGAAATGAATCTAAATTTCTTGATAGAATAGAATAGTAAATGAAATGAAATTAATCTAAATTTCTTGATAAAATAGAATAGTAAATTAAATTAAATTAAATTTCTTGATAGAATAGAATAGTAAATGAAATGAAATTAAATTACATTTCTTGATAGAATAGAATAGTAAATTAAATTAAATTAATCTCAATTTCTTGATAGAATAGAATAGTAAATTAAATTAGATTAAATTACATTTCTTGATAGAATAGTAAATGAAATTAAATTAATCTAAATTTCTTGATAGAATAGAATAGTAAATTAAATTAAATTAAATTACATTTCTTGATAGAATAGAATAGTAAATGAAATGAAATGAATCTAAATTTCTTGATAGAATAGAATAGTAAATGAAATGAAATTAATCTAAATTTCTTGATAAAATAGAATAGTAAATTAAATTAAATTAAATTTCTTGATAGAATAGAATAGTAAATGAAATGAAATGAATCTAAATTTCTTGATAGAATAGAATAGTAAATTAAATTAGATTAAATTACATTTCTTGATAGAATAGTAAATGAAATTAAATTAATCTAAATTTCTTGATAGAATAGAATACTAAATTAAATTAAATTAAATTACATTTCTTGATAGAATAGAATAGTAAATTAAATTAAATTAATCTCAATTTCTTGATAGAATAGAATAGTAAATTAAATTCGATTAAATTACATTTCTTGATAGAATAGTAAATGAAATTAAATTAATCTAAATTTCTTGATAGAATAGAATAGTAAATTAAATTAAATTAAATTACATTTCTTGATAGAATAGAATAGTAAATTAAATTAAATTAATCTCAATTTCTTGATAGAATAGAATAGTAAATTAAATTAAGTTAAATTTCTTGATAGAATAGAATAGTAAATTAAATTAAATTAATCTAAATTTCTTGATAGAATAGAATAGTAAATTAAATTAAATTAATCTAAATTTCTTGATAGAATAGAATAGTAAATAAAATTAAGTTAAATTTCTTGATAGAATATAATAGTAAATTAAATTAAATTAATCTAAATTTCTTGATAGAATAGAATAGTAAATTAAATTAAATTAAATTACATTTCTTGATAGAATAGTAAATTAAATTAAATTAATCTCAATTTCTTGATAGAATAGAATAGTAAATTAAATTAAGTTAAATTTCTTGATAGAATAGAATAGTAAATTAAATTAAATTAATCTAAATTTCTTGATAGAATAGAATAGTAAATTAAATTGAATTAATCTAAATTTCTTGATAGAATAGAATAGTAAATTTAATTAAGTTAAATTTCTTGATAGAATAGAATAGTAAATTAAATTAAATTAATCTAAATTTCTTGATAGAATAGAATAGTAGATTAAATTAAATTAATCTAAATTTCTTGATAGAATAGAATAGAATAGTAAATTAAATTAAATTAATTTAAATTTCTTGATAGAATAGAATAGTAAATTAAATTAAATTACATTTCTTGATAGAATTGAATAGTAAATTAAATTAAATTAAATTAAATTTCTTGATAGAATAGAATAGTAATTTATATTTGAACAAGTTCGAACTTTCCAAGACTTTTGAATTAAGCTTTTGATTTTATTTCATTTTAAGTTTAAGTGTATTTGTCACATATATATACAAATTAAATTGCAGTCGTCTCAGACCCACGGGGCAAAAACAAGAAGTAAAAAAGAATAAATAAACTTATATAGAAAGGACATAAAATAAACAGTCAACAAGACGTAAAATAAATAATCAACAAGACTTATATTAAACAGAATATGAACACAGTTAAGGCACTTGATTATTTGCAGGATGAAATGAAAAATAGAATTATTTAAAATGATAAATTTGTTGTTTGGAAAAGTGAAAAGGAATGATCACAATCCTTTTTAAGTCACAGGTGAAATGAAATGTATATTTACCAAAACTAACATTAATTATGAGTCTGTAATGATTAAGGCTCAATATATATATTATTTATCTCTGTGTTTGTGCTTCTCTATTAAAAACACTTATTTTTATTAATTATATTTTACATTACATTATTATTACCTTGTATTTAATGATAACATTTATTTTTTGTAATTAATTTATCTAATACATGTACTGTATGTTAAATATTATATGTATTTATGTTAAATCTTCCTTATATTTTTGTTTTCGACCGTGATAACTCAAGTGTAACCACCGTGGGGCAAATAAAAGAATATAAAAGAATGTTTTATTGGTTTTAAACTGTATACTTTAAATAAAGATTAAGGACCAATCATGAAAGTTTTTTTTAATTAAAATATTCTTTCATGACTTATTCTCGCAATATTATTTTAAACCCACTACATTCACCACGATCCATTGAATTGATCGTACAAATATTTGTAGCTTATGCGACTGAATATACAAAAGTTTCACAGGTGCTGACTCAGACGTTTTTCTTATGGATTTTTTTGTGGGATAACTGCTCTTACTTACCGTGTTTGCACTGATGTTTAAGCACACACTTCATCACAGTTCTTTCATGAAGGTCAATGAGCTCCGAAGCTTGGCAAGAATGAAGCGGCATCGAGCTGCCAGGGACTGTTTCTTTTTAATAAGATTATTTTTCATTTCACGTTGACCTTGTTTTTTTGGGGGTGGGGGGGTATTTTGTGCTGCTCGTATATTTTTTTTAATTTATGACTCGCTTTTTGTCTCTTGTATAGGTAAAAGTTGTTGACATTGATGATGAACCAGTTCATGCTTTCTGGGTTTTGATATGTTTATAAAAACAAAGATAAATAAGTATCGGGTGTAAGTCTGGATCAGATCACTGATGGAAGGTCTGACCTTCAATAGATCTGATTTCTAAAATTGATGCTTAAAGAAACTCGCAGCCAATTCAGAGTTTTAAGTTTCGGAGGAATGTGAGTTCTTCTACTAGAGCGGGTCAGAATTCAATCCAATAGGGTTTTTTTAAAGACTCATTGATCAACTAAAATATATATTTTTAAAGGAAGCAGTGATAAAAACGTTTTGTATAATTGAGTACATATGTGGATCTTTAAAATTAAGATTTCTTCAATTCAATTCTGTAAATGTGAGTTCTTCTACTAGTGCGGGTCAGAATTCAATCCAATAGGGTTTTTTTTAAAGACTCATTGATCAACTAAAATATATATTTTTAAAGGAAGCAGTGATTAAAACGTTGTGTATAATTGAGTACATATGTGGATCTTTAAAATTAAGATTTCTTCAATTCAATTCTGTAAATGTGAGTTCTTCTACTAGTGCGGGTCAGAATTCAATCCAATAGGTTTTTTTTTTAAAGACTCATTGATCAACTAAAATATATATTTTTAAAGGAAGCAGTGATTAAAACGTTTTGTATAATTGAGTACATATGTGGATCTTTAAAATTAAGATTTCTTCAATTCAATTCTGTAAATGTGAGTTCTTCTACTAGTGCGGGTCAGAATTCAATCCAATAGGTTTTTTTTTTAAAGACTCATTGATCAACTAAAATATATATTTTTAAAGGAAGCAGTGATTAAAACGTTTTGTATAATTGAGTACATATGTGGATCTTTAAAATTAAGATTTCTTCAATTCAATTCTGTAAATGTGAGTTCTTCTACTAGTGCGGGTCAGAATTCAATCCAATAGGGTTTTTTTTAAAGACTCATTGATCAACTAAAATATATATTTTTAAAGGAAGCAGTGATTAAAACGTTGTGTATAATTGAGTACATATGTGGATCTTTAAAATTAAGATTTCTTCAATTCAATTCTGTAAATGTGAGTTCTTCTACTAGAGCAGGTCAGAATTCTGGCTGCAGAGTTTTGTATCAACTGCAGGCGAGACAGATCCTTCTTGTTAAGACACCAAAATAAACTGTTACAATAGTATGAACAAGAAGACACAAACGCATGGATTACAAGCTCCGTTGTGACAACATTTTCCCTAATTTAGAGATTTTTCTCAGTTGAAGGAAACAGTCAGACTTATTCTCCTTGTTAGAGACACGTTGTTAAATATATCGTTTGTTTGGCCCATAGTGTGATTGAGCTTCACACCTCCAATATATGAGAATCAACACGATGACGCACTTTCACATGTTCTATTCTCAGAACAAACAGTTTCACTGTGACAATCAATCGTTTTCATTGACACGCTTTTGACCTATTTTTTATGAGAACGCTCTAAACATCAAGTGTTGAATTCAAGGTGTGAAAGCTGACATTTTCCTTGTAGAAAATAAAAATTTCAAGTACGCACAGACCAACGACTGGATGTTCATTTCAATATTCATTCAGGCTTTTTTTTTGAAGAGACTTCCTTTTTATGCACTTGTCTGATAATGTCCAGGAACAGAAATTGAAAAGAATAGAATCTCTTTATTGTTAAAGAACAGCGATGTGACATTTTGTTTCGCGTCTCTACACTGCTGGCAGCGAACTATACAATACCCAATATGAAAAAATGAAATTTAGAATAAAACAAAGTGAACCCTTGTGTTAACTCTGGGTCAAGGTGACCCCGGGGCCCCAATAAATCACACTGTTACAGTTTTAAAGCAGTTTAGAGACATTAAAACAAGATTAAGACTTTTAAAACAAGTCACAAAACAATAACATATTAAAAGTAACAATATTAAGTTAGGTGTATGCTTTTTAAAAAAGGTATTTTTTGAAATAAAACAAGGGTTAACTTCTCTTTTTAATTACCTAAGTAAAATAAAAAGGAAATATTCAATCCATCCATCCGTCCGTCTGTCTGTCTGTCCATCCATCCAACCATCCATCCATCCATCCATCCATCCATCCATCCATCCATCCATCCATCCATCCATCCATCCATCCATCCATCCATCCATCCATCCATCCATCCATCCATCCATCCATCCATCCATTTGCCAACAAAATTGAAAATATAATACAATTGGAATAGAAGTAAATTACAACCAAAATACAATAATTTAAGTAAGTAAGTAAGTAATATTTATTTATATAGCGCTTTTCGAGACCAGGGTCACAAAGCGCTTAAACAATCAAAACAATACTCAAAAACGTACATACTTTAAAGATCAAGATAATACAGAGAACAACACAGGAGTTCGAGAAATTCAAAGAAAAGCCTGAACAAATAGAAACGTCTTAAGATGTTTCTTAAAGGAGTCGGTAGATCCATCAAGCGCAAAGAGAGAGAAGATCGTTCCAAAGCTTAGGAGCAACAGCCTGAAAAGATTTCTCTCCTCTGGTCCTGAGTCGTGTTCAGGAACCATCAGTAGATTTTGATCCACAGACCTCAGAGCCCGAGCTGGGGTGTAAGGCTGGATCAGATTTAAAAGGAATTACATTTAATTAAAATTGACCAACGAAGACTAATCACTAACGTTTGCCTACAAACATAAAATAATGATAATAGATATAGATTCATATTCATTTTATTCTACATCTGGTTCTCTCTCTGTGCTGAGGACGAGAGGCAAGGGGACACCCTGAACAGCTTTTCAGCCTAGACAACTAGTGATGTGTTGATGAGGCTCCATGAAACAGCTGATGAAGTATCATGATACAGTGACTTCACTATTTAATTTTTTTTTTTAATGACGCCAGGTATCAACTAAATATTATAAAGCAGAGAGTGCCATCTAGTGGTCTCTGAAAATGAAGCCACTGTGTCATGATACCTCATCAACTGTCTCATGAAGCCTCATCAATACATCACTACACACATCTACGGACAACTTAGAGTACTAATATCTTTCAAATTTTTATTTCTGTTGGTTAACCCAGGAACTAACATGACCTTAAAAGTGTGTTAGACTTGATATACGCTGTTGAAGTTCCAAAAGAGAAATGAAAACAGAAGTGGATTCGTAAGAGAAAATACTTGAAACGTAGCTACTGTCAGTCGTCTATGTTAGTGTTTGTCCAATGTGACCTTCCCTCTGTTGCCCACAAAAAGCTTGAACTCACCGAGGAGGTGAAGAATCCCTCAGTGTTTGTGCCCACGGGCTGAGATTCTGCCTTTGTAAGCCTCAGCGTCTTTATCTTTCAGCGATTGAAGGTTAGCATTTGAAAAAATAAGCTTAAAAAGTGAGCGAAGAAGTCAACAGAAACAGGTATTTGACTTGTAAGGCAGTAACATTTTTTTTGTCAACATAAGATTTGGTTAATTAGGGTTCTTTAAAGACTCATTGATACTGAAATATATATTTTTGAAGAAAGCAGTTGAATTAAAACTTTAATCACAATAAAACCTGCCAAGATTGTTCACATATTTAAGGCTAATCTTAACTACCACAATCAAATTTGTTTTGTATAACTTGAGATAGGTACTTTATTCATCTCCTTAGAGAAATTCACTTTTTGAGTACATTTCTTTATTTGTCTTTGTTCTTGTTCTTATTTTATTTTATTTTGATTTATTTTTTATGAAAAAAAAATTGCTGTATTTGCTAGTTTGCTAGTTGGAAAAAAACAATTTCATATTGATCAATAAAGTTCTACCTTCCTACATATGTGGATCTTTACCAAGATTTATTCAATTAAATTATGTAAAAAAAAATGTTTTTAATAAAATTATTTTTGACTAAATTGTGTCAATTTCTATATAGCTATAGGGATTTGTGATGTGTCTGCAACTTTTATTTTAAAAGCATTGTCATTGAGGCATTTTTTGAAAAAATAATAAATACAATCATTTACATACATTCTGTTGTACTCATAATTACTGTCTGAAAGGGTTTTTAAATATATATTTTAATTTTCTCTGATCCAAGTCAAGTTTACTCAAACAACAAAACTGTAAACTAGTGAAAAAATGTGAAACACAAACTCTATATGATGTTTTTATACTGTATTTATTTGAAGGTCGATTTATATAATGCCAACATTAAACGACTATAAAAAAGGTTGGGGGGTCGGGGGGGGGCTACACCGTTAAAAAAAACTCCCACAAAACTCAACTCAAACTCACTCTTTTTAAAGTGATAGTTCAACCAATATTTAAATGTCAATCATTTTCTACTCACCATTAAGGTGAGTAGAAATCGACTAAAAGTTTTGGTCCTTTACGGAGTAATTTTTTTTTCTGTTAATCATAGTCAAAAAAGTATGTTTATTTTAATGTAGCAACTTCGATAGATCGATAGAACTTTATTGATCCCTCTAGAAATAAGAACAAGAACAAAGTTTCTATAAAAAGAAAGGATGACACAATCTAAGTCTAAGATAAAGAACATTTCTTAATAAATAAATAAATATATTAGTAATTAATAGGAGGTATTTATGTTTAAATACCTCCGTACAGCTTGTCTGTAACATCCATCTTGTATTAAAGCCTCGAGTTGAGAAATGGTTCTGAAAAAACATAAACAATTCTGTATATTTTAAGTTTCTTTGTAGCGAAAGTTATCAGTGACGCCTTTCTTATTGAAACACGTGGCATGTGCAAGATTTAGGCAAAAACTCTGTGATATTCTGCTTAAAAACATTTAAAAATAAAGACTTATATACATTTTTTTCTGGAACAATTTCTCATGTGGAGGCTTCAATCCAAGAGGAACATTACAGACCAGCAGTATTGAGGTATTTGGATGTTTTTAAGTGTCTTTTTACTCTAAATGTTTACTTCTTATTAACTATATTGGTAAACTAAAGTTGCAACTTATGTTTAAATACCTCTGTACCTACTGTAACATCCATCTTGTATTATAGCCTTGACTTGAAAAACTGTTCTGAATAAACATAAACAATTCTTTATATTTGAAGTTTCTTTGTCGCGTAAATTCTCAGGCTTTTCTCATTGAAACACAAGGCATGTGCAAGATTTAGGCAAATACTTGCGCTAAAAATTAAGACTTTTTTCCAGAACAATTTCTCAAGTCCAATAGGGACGTTAGTATTGAGGTATTTGGATGTTTATAAGTGTTGTTTTGCACGAAGACAACTGAGTTGCTTCATGTAAATGAAAATACATTTTTTTAGTCAATAACTTGAACAGATTCATCTGAAAAATCAAAACCCTTTAGTCGACACGAGACAATAGTAGAGTAGAAAATAAACTGAAGTTTAGGATGGTGAGTCGACTTCTTTCAGAGTTTCTTTTTTCCCGAATCATAGGCAAAAATGTATGTTTATTTTAAAGTTGCAACTTATGTTTAAATACCTCCATACGTTCTGTAACATCCATCTTGTATTGAAGCCTCGACTTGAGTAACTGTTCCGAAAAAACATAAACAATTCTGTATATTTGAAGTTTCTTTGTAGCGTAAATTCTCAGGCTTTTCTCATTGAAACACAATGCATGTGCAAGATTTAGGAAAATACTTAAAACCGGTAAAAAATAAAGACTTATATCCTTTTTTTCCCGGAACAATTTCTCATGTGGAGGCTTCAATCCAAGAGAACATTACAGACCAGCAGTATGTAAGTAAGTTAGTAAGTATGGAGGTATTTGGATGTTTTTAAGTGTCATTTTACTAAAAATGTTAACTTCTAATTTACTATAAATTAGATGACTATAAAAAATAAAGTCACCCACTATTTATTTGGATGTTTATAAGTGTCTTTTTGGATGAAGACAACCAAGGTTGCTTAATGTAAATGAAAATACATTTTTGTCAATAACTGAAACAGATTAATCTGGAAAAAAAACCCAACCCAACAACCCTTTAGTCGACACGAGACAATAGTAGAGTAGAGAATAAACTGAAGTTTAGGATGGTGAGTCGACTTCTTTTAGAGTTTCTTTTTTCCCAAATCATAGGCAAAAATGTATGTTTATTTTAAAGTTGCAACTTATGTTTAAATACCTCCATACGTTCTGTAACATCCATCTTGTATTGAAGCCTCGACTTGAGAAACTGTTCTGAAAAAACATAAACAATTCTTTATATTTGAAGTTTCTTTGTCGCGTAAATTCTCAGGCTTTTCTCATTGAAACACAATGCATGTGCACGATTTAGGCAAATACTTGCGCTAAAAAATAAAGACTTATATTCATTTTTTCCAGAACAATTTCTCATGTCCAATAGGGACGTTACAGACGAGCAGTATTGAGGTATTTGGTTTTTTTTAATGTCTTTTTACTCTAAATGTTTACTTCTGATTAACTATATTGGTAAACTAAAGCTGCAACTTATGTTTAAATACCTCTGTACCTGCTGTTACATCCATCTTGTATTAAAGCCTCGACTTGAAAAAACTGTTCTGAAAAAACATAAACAATTCTTTATATTTGAAGTTTCTTTGGAGCGTAAATTCTCAGGCTTTTCTCATTGAAACACAATGCATGTGCAAGATTTAGGCAAATACTTAAAACCGGTAAAAAATAAAGACTTATATCCTTTTTTTCCCGGAACAATTTCTCATGTGGAGGCTTCAATCCAAGAGGAACATTACAGACGAGCAGAATGTAAGTAAGTTAGTAAGTATGGAGGTATTTGGATGTTTTCAAGTGTCATTTTACTATAAATGTTAACTTCTAATTTACTATAAATTAGATGACTATAAAAAATAAAGTCACCCACTATTTATTTGGATGTTTATAAGTGTCTTTTTGGACGAAGACAACCGAGGTTGCTTAATGTAAATGAAAATAAATTTTTGTCAATAACTGAAACAGATTAATCTGGAAAAAAAAACCTTTAGTCGAGACGAGACAATAGTAGAGTAGAGAATAAACTGAAGTTTAGGATGGTGAGTCGACTTCTTTCAGAGTTACTTTTTTCCCGAATCATAGGCAAAAATGTGTGTTTATTTTAAATTTGCAACTTATGTTTAAATACCTCCGTACCTGCTGTAACATCCATCTTGTATTAAAGCCTTGACTTGAAAAACTGTTCTGAAAAAACACAAACAATTCTTTATATTTGAAGTTAATCTTTGTCGCGTAAATTCTCAGGCTTTTCTCATTGAAACACAATGCATGTGCAAGATTTAGGCAAATACTTCCGCTAAAAAATAAAGACTTATATTCATTTTTTCCTCCAGAACAATTTCTCATGTCCAATAGGGACGTTACAGACGAGCAGTATTGAGGTATTTGGATGTTTATTGTGTATATATGTTTGTTGTGTTGTTTTGCACAAAGACAACTGAGTTGCTTCATGTAAATGAAAACACATTTTTTAAGTCAATAACTTGAACAGATTCATCTGAAAAAGCAAAACCCTTTAGTCGACACGAGACAATAGTAGAGTAGAGAATAAACTGAAGTTTAGGATGGTGAGTCGACTTCTTTCAGAGTTACTTTTTTCCCGAATCATAGGCAAAAATGTATGTTTATTTTAAAGTTGCAACTTATGTTTAAATACCTCCATACGTTCTGTAACATCCATCTTGTATTGAAGCCTTGACTTGAGAAACTGTTCTGAAAAAACATAAACAATTCTTTATATTTGAAGTTTCTTTGTCGCGTAAATTCTCAGGCTTTTCTCATTGAAACACAATGCATGTGCAAGATTTAGGCAAATACTTCCGCTAAAAAATAAAGACTTATATTCATTTTTTCCAGAACAATTTCTCATGTCCAATAGGGACGTTAGTATTGAGGTATTTGGATGTTTATAAGTGTCGTTTTGCACGAAGACAACTGAGTTGCTTCATGTAAATGAAAACACATTTTTTAAGTCAATAACTTGAACAGATTCATCTGAAAAAGCAAAACCCTTTAGTCGACACGAGACAATAGTAGAGTAGAAAATAAACTGAAGTTTAGGATGGTGAGTCGACTTCTTTCAGAGTTTCTTTTTTCCTGAATCATAGGCAAAAATGTATGTTTATTTTAAAGTTGCAACTTATGTTTAAATACCTCCATACGTTCTGTAACATCCATCTTGTATTGAAGCCTCGACTTGAGAAACTGTTCAGAAAAAACATAAACAATTCTTTATATTTAAAGTTTCTTTGTCGCGTAAATTCTCAGGCTTTTCTCATTGAAACACAATGCATGTGCAAGATTTAGGAAAATACTTAAAACCGGTAAGAAATAAAGACTTATATCCTTTTTTTCCCGGAACAATTTCTCATGTGGAGGCTTCAATCCAAGAGGGACGTTACAGACCAGCAGTATGTAAGTAAGTTAGTAAGTATGGAGGTATTTGGATGTTTTTAAGTGTCATTTTACTATAAATGTTAACTTCTAATTTACTATAAATTAGATGACTATAAAAAATAAAGTCACCCACTATTTATTTGGATGTTTATAAGTGTCTTTTTGGATGAAGACAACCAAGGTTGCTTAATGTAAATGAAGATACATTTTTGTCAATAACTGAAACAGATTAATCTGGAAAAAAACCCAAACCCAACAACCCTTTAGTCGACACGAGACAATAGTAGAGTAGAGAATAAACTGAAGTTTAGGATGGTGAGTCGACTTCTTTCAGAGTTTCTTTTTTCCCGAATCATAGGCAAAAATGTATGTTTATTTTAAAGTTGCAACTTATGTTTAAATACCTCCATACGTTCTGTAACATCCATCTTGTATTAAAGCCTCGACTTGAGAAACTGTTCTGAAAAAACACAAACAATTCTTTATATTTGAAGTTAATCTTTGTCGCGTAAATTCTCAGGCTTTTCTCATTGAAACACAATGCATGTGCAAGATTTAGGCAAATACTTGCGCTAAAAAATAAAGACTTATATTCATTTTTTCCTCCAGAACAATTTCTCATGTCCAATAGGGACGTTACAGACGAGCAGTATTGAGGTATTTGGATGTTTTTAAGTGTCTTTTTACTCTAAATGTTTACTTCTGATTAACTATATTGGTAAACTAAAGTTGCAACTTATGTTTAAATACCTCTGTACCTACTGTAACATCCATCTTGTACTGAAGCCTCGACTTGAAAAACTGTTCTGAATAAACATAAACAATTCTTTATATTTGAAGTTTCTTTGTCGCGTAAATTCTCAGGCTTTTCTCATTGAAACACAATGCATGTGCAAGATTTAGGCAAATACTTGCGCTACAAAATAAAGACTTATATTCATTTTTTCCTCCAGAACAATTTCTCATGTCCAATAGGGACGTTACAGACAAGCAGTATTGAGGTATTTGGATGTTTATTGTGTATATATGTTTGTTGTGTCGTTTTGCACGAAGACAACTGAGTTGCTTCATGTAAATGAAAACACATTTTTTAAGTCAATAACTTGAACAGATTCATCTGAAAAAGCAAAACCCTTTAGTCGACACGAGACAATAGTAGAGTAGAGAATAAACTGAAGTTTAGGATGGTGAGTCGACTTCTTTCAGAGTTACTTTTTTCCCGAATCATAGGCAAAAATGTATGTTTATTTTAAAGTTGCAACTTATGTATAAATACCTCCATACGTTCTGTAACATCCATCTTGTATTGAAGCCTTGACTTGAGAAACTGTTCTGAAAAAACATAAACAATTCTTTATATTTGAAGTTTCTTTGTCGCGTAAATTCTCAGGCTTTTCTCATTGAAACACAATGCATGTGCAAGATTTAGGAAAATACTTAAAACCGGTAAAAAATAAAGACTTATATCCTTTTTTTCCCGGAACAATTTCTCATGTGGAGGCTTCAATCCAAGAGAACATTACAGACCAGCAGAATGTAAGTAAGTTAGTAAGTATGGAGGTATTTGGATGTTTTTAAGTGTCATAACTTCTAATTTACTATAAATTAGATGACTATAAAAAATAAAGTCACCCACTATTTATTTGGATGTTTATAAGTGTCTTTTTGGACGAAGACAACCGAGGTTGCTTAATGTAAATGAAAATACATTTTTGTCAATAACTGAAACAGATTCATCTGGAAAAAAAACCTTTAGTCGACACGAGACAATAGTAGAGTAGAAAATAAACTGAAGTTTAGGATGGTGAGTCGATTTCTTTCAGAGTTACTTTTTTCCCGAATCATAGGCAAAAAAATGTATGTTTATTTTAAAGTTGCAACTGATGTTTAAATACCTCCATACGTTCTGTAACATCCATCTTGTATTGAAGCCTCGACTTGAGAAACTGTTCTGAAAAAACATAAACAATTCTTTTATATTTGAAGTTTCTTTGTAGCGTGAATTCTCAGGCTTTTCTCATTGCAACACAATGCATGTGCAAGATTTAGGCAAATACTTGCGCTAAAAAATAAAGACTTATATTCATTTTTTCCTCCAGAACAATTTCTCATGTCCAATAGGGACGTTACAGACAAGCAGTATTGAGGTATTTGGATGTTTATAAGTGTCGTTTTGCACGAAGACAACTGGATGCTTCATGTAAATGAAAATACATTTTTTAAGTCAATAACTTGAACAGATTCATCTGAAAAAGCAAAACCCTTTAGTCGACACGAGACAATAGTAGAGTAGAAAATAAACTGAAGTTTAGGATGGTGAGTCGACTTCTTTCAGAGTTTCTTTTTTCCTGAATCATAGGCAAAAATGTATGTTTATTTTAAAGTTGCAACTTATGTTTAAATACCTCCATACGTTCTGTAACATCCATCTTGTATTGAAGCCTCGACTTGAGAAACTGTTCAGAAAAAACATAAACAATTCTTTATATTTAAAGTTTCTTTGTCGCGTAAATTCTCAGGCTTTTCTCATTGAAACACAATGCATGTGCAAGATTTAGGAAAATACTTAAAACCGGTAAGAAATAAAGACTTATATCCTTTTTTTCCCGGAACAATTTCTCATGTGGAGGCTTCAATCCAAGAGGGACGTTACAGACCAGCAGTATGTAAGTAAGTTAGTAAGTATGGAGGTATTTGGATGTTTTTAAGTGTCATTTTACTATAAATGTTAACTTCTAATTTACTATAAATTAGATGACTATAAAAAATAAAGTCACCCACTATTTATTTGGATGTTTATAAGTGTCTTTTTGGACGAAGACAACAAGGTTGCTTAATGTAAATGAAGATACATTTTTGTCAATAACTGAAACAGATTCATCTGGAAAAAAACCCAAACCCAACAACCCTTTAGTCGACACGAGACAATAGTAGAGTAGAAAATAAACTGAAGTTTAGGATGGTGAGTCGACTTCTTTCAGAGTTTCTTTTTTCCCGAATCATAGGCAAAAATGTATGTTTATTTTAAAGTTGCAACTTATGTTTAAATACCTCCGTACCTGCTGTAACATCCATCTTGTATTAAAGCCTTGACTTGAAAAACTGTTCTGAAAAAACACAAACAATTCTTTATATTTGAAGTTAATCTTTGTCGCGTAAATTCTCAGGCTTTTCTCATTGAAACACAATGCATGTGCAAGATTTAGGCAAATACTTCCGCTAAAAAATAAAGACTTATATTCATTTTTTCCTCCAGAACAATTTCTCATGTCCAATAGGGACGTTACAGACGAGCAGTATTGAGGTATTTGGATGTTTATTGTGTATATATGTTTGTTGTGTTGTTTTGCACAAAGACAACTGAGTTGCTTCATGTAAATGAAAACACATTTTTTAAGTCAATAACTTGAACAGATTCATCTGAAAAAGCAAAACCCTTTAGTCGACACGAGACAATAGTAGAGTAGAGAATAAACTGAAGTTTAGGATGGTGAGTCGACTTCTTTCAGAGTTACTTTTTTCCCGAATCATAGGCAAAAATGTATGTTTATTTTAAAGTTGCAACTTATGTTTAAATACCTCCATACGTTCTGTAACATCCATCTTGTATTGAAGCCTTGACTTGAGAAACTGTTCTGAAAAAACATAAACAATTCTTTATATTTAAAGTTTCTTTGGAGCGTAAATTCTCAGGCTTTTCTCATTGAAATACATGGCATGTGCAAGATTTAGGAAAATACTTAAAACCGGTAAAAAATAAAGACTTATATCCTTTTTTTCCCGGAACAATTTCTCATGTGGAGGCTTCAATCCAAGAGGAACATTACAGACCAGCAGAATGTAAGTAAGTTAGTAAGTATGGAGGTATTTGGATGTTTTTAAGTGTTACTATAAATGTTAACTTCTAATTTACTATAAATTAGATGACTATAAAAAATAAAGTCACCCACTATTTATTTGGATGTTTATAAGTGTCTTTTTGGACGAAGACAACCGAGGTTGCTTAATGTAAATGAAAATACATTTTTGTCAATAACTGAAACAGATTCATCTGGAAAAAAACCCTTTAGTCGACACGAGACAATAGTAGAGTAGAAAATAAGCTGAAGTTTAGGATGGTGAGTCGACTTCTTTTAAAGCGCGCCTGTCCCTTTAAGAGCCAGAGTCTTCATGTGGCTTCTTGATATTAATAGAGCTGCTGTGTCTTCCTCCTCCTCTGACGTAATGTCCTCAACTTCACCGACGCTCACAGTCGCAGCGACAACACCGGCTTTTTTAAACACAACATTATTATCTTTTATTTTATTACTGACCCACCAAAAATGATGATGATAGTTTCTTAAAACAACAACAACAACACCAACAAGAAGTCCCAGTCACTACTACTTCTTACTATCTCTCCCTCTCAGACCCAAAGAGAGAAAAAAAAAAAGAGAGTCACCCTTTCGACACCATCCACAAACACAACAACAAAAAAGCCCCACAAAGAGAGACGCAGAGGCAGCTCCGGCCACCATCTTTTCTCTGAGACACACACCAGAGACAGACAACCATTTTTGATCAACAGGTAAGACGCGCTTAGAAATAATAATAATAATAAAAAAAACATCACAAATCCGCGCGCTTAGAAAAAGCGAAAAAAAAAAGTGAACGCTGACAAAAAAATTAAAAAAAAAATCTGTTCCGTCTTGTTTTAAAAGAGGAAGACAGAAAAAAGAAAACGGAAGCCGGGGCTTGTCTCGCTTCTCTGGACTAAATGTTTGTAGTTTTTTTTTTTTTTTTCACGACGAGGAGCGAGGAGTCTTATGTAACTAACGGCCCGAGCAGCGTCGGTGCGGAAACAGAAAACGCTGCTGAATGAGAGGGAGGAAGAAAAAAAAAAAAAGGAAAAAAAAGAAAAAAAAAGAGCAGCTTCCCAAACACACATGGCGATTCAGATTTAGTTCAGGACACTTAAACGCAACACTCCTGAGCGGACTTGCTTTTTCTTTTTTTTTTTTTTTTTTTTAAATTAAAAAAAAAAGTTGACGAAACAGCGGCGAAGAAGTCGGAGGCGGGAGACGAAGAAGAAGAAGTCAAGTAGGTTTGTTTTTGTTTTTCCGCAACTTTTTCCTTTTTAACGCCTGTTTTTGTTTTTTTTGCGACTTAAAAAGAAAAGTTGCTTCTCATCACTTTTTTCGCTTGTTGTTGGTGTTGTCACTGCTTGGCGCTACTTTTTTACTCCTCGCTGGCTTTTTTTTTTCATTCATTGACAACTTTTTTCTCCCCCCCCAAAGAGCGAAAAAGTTGTCAATAATGTTTTTTTAACGGTAAATATTTAAGAAAAAAAACCCACCCGGGGACAAGAAGTGTCAAGTGGTTTTTACAGGCTCTTTTACACTTCTTTTGTGAACACATGGCGCAGGGAAGTGTCGTAAACAGACCCGCAAACATCCTCTTCTCATCTTGAAAGAAACAAATGTCGCATGTCTTTCCTTAGGAAGAAAAAGGAGGAAAACACTTTAAAGTACATTGATCTTAAGTATAAGTACAAGTATAGTAAGGGAGATCTACCTGCAGTGCACTTAAAGTTGACTTATTCTATACTTCTTTAACCATTTAAAGTTCACACTTTCAAGTAAACTACCTGTGTACCAAGTATACACTCTGAGTCTACAAAAAGTACTCTTGCAGTACCACTGTATACACATATCAATATACTGTTGTGTTATCAGTTTTATCTTGACCTTTAAAGTATATACTTTATTGAATATTGTTTTGATTGTTTAAGCGCTTTGTCACCCTGGTCTGGAAAAGCACTATATAAATAAAAATGACTTACTTACTTATATACTTCTAGTACCTATTTTGGTTTATTGAAGTACTCTCTAACAAACGGCACTACTTTTACTTTTACAGACTCACACGGGACTAGAACCTGCAACCTTACCTGAAGTTTTTGCATACTAATAAAATACTTATTCGGACTGAATTGGAACATTTTGATATAGAAATATACTCATCTTTCTACTAGCAGTTTACTATGTAGACAATCTATAGTTAGGTTAACTATAGTATACTCAAAAGTACACTAATCTCTATACTACCCATGCACTTGGTATATACTTCTAGTACGTATTTTGGTTAATTTAAATACCATGGTAACAGTATACCTAGTACAGTACTTTTGAACTACACTTTGAGTCTGTAGTTTTGTGAACCTTAAGTATACTCTATAATGCCAGTGTAATTGGTGGATGAATCTAGTACGTATTTTGGTTTATTTAAGTATACTTTAAGTGTAACACAGCTGCCCATGGGGGGAAACAAAGTAGTGTACTGTACTTGAATAGAAGAATATTTTGAGAATAAATCAGTGTTTTATTTGTCAAAAGTAAACATCAAGTGAACTTCTTATAATTGATGTCATAAATCAGTGTACTAATAGTGATCTTGTGTATACATGTTTTTTCGCTGAGGGTTGATCTGCAGTTGAAAGTTGGTGTCGTGATGGATGCGTTTGCGAGCTGCGCTAAAAACTTTGGGAAAGTCTCATTTACCCCCCTCCTGTCGCAAGAACTTGTGATGTTCCTTTGAGATAAGGGAGCCGGGTAGGCATGACAACTCTGAGGGGAGAGTAGAGTATGTGAGGCCAGTACAATGAGGCACACACTGCGAGGAAGCTTTTTACACAACCCTTCACAGTTCTCCAAATCTGGCCCCTTAAAAAAGAAATCCTGTATGTGTGGACTGACTCGTAATCAACAGATAACCTCGGTACGCTTTTTTAAAAAACACTCGTTATTATTATAATAAATATTAGTATTTCAAACCCAACGCCAAGGTTTCCTCGTAAATACCGACTTGACAATTTAATTTTGAAAGTCACACAGCTGTTTTTTCTTTTTTTTAAACCACAAGTCTTTTAAAAGTCTCACAATAACTGCAGACAAACATTGTAAATAAAGTAATAGACTTGTAAGGAAACCTCAGAACAAATTTATTTTCTAGGCAGGACTCGCCATAGTAAGTACTTTTTTTAAATTTTACACACGTTTTTGTTGATTCTTTTGCGGTTATTGTCGCACAAAGCGACACCGCTTTATTTATGGCTACACAACAATGTCGTGGTAGGTTAAAAGAAACACCAAACTTTTTTTTCTATGATTTGCAACTAAATATTTATCTTTTAAAACCATGACTTCGGTGATTAAGAAAACAGGAAACTAAACAAATAATGCGCAGCTAAAAAAAGTTCCTAAATATTTCTTAAAACGGGGAACAATAATGTTTAAAGTGTTATTTTCTTTCTTTTTTTTTTAACAATAATGGTAAGAAGTTTTTACGGCTGCCTCCCAAGTGTTTGGATAATTAATAAACTTTATTTTTTCTCTTCAGATTAACTTTTTTAAACAAGTTTACACAAGTACAGTTTTGTTATAAACTCCCTAGAGTGCTGATCTTACAAGTTATCTCAGAACAAAAGATAAGGTTTTTTTTTTTTTTTACAGTTTAAACTAAAAAGGAAGAAAAGTTTATACTTATATTTAAAGTAGTAACTTGAATGTATTAATGTCTGCATTCAAATATTGATAAATAAAACATTAAATTATAAATTTACTCTCTCAAAAGACACATTTACAGAAAAAAATCTTGATGATTTATTACATTTTTGTTTATGTTATAGTAGTATATTTATTTATGCGTGAAATTTAAACTTAACTACATTTTAACTAAATAAATAAAGCAAAAAAAACCCCCAAACTTCTGTGGCTTTTTAAGTGGATATTAACCTTTTGCTACGACTCCTTGAGTCGGTCTTGCTATCTCACCGTTACAATATTGACGATCGCCTGTAAAACTAACTTTAAAAAAAGTATATTTTACTCTTTAAATACTTGCTGGTTTAATGCCGGGAAAACGCGATGAAGCATCTGGAAAAATCTCTCGTGACTCAACGCCGTTAAATATTCTTTCTAATCCGCACCTGTCGAAATTATTGCTGAAGTTAAACGGCCCGTCCATCATGATGTGCTGCTTTTAAAAAAAAAACTGTATTTTCAGTTGCTTCTCTTTCCAGACACAGGATATTATTGTATCTCACAGCCTTGTTCGTAGCAGCTATTAAACGTCAAAACAGTTGACGACTTCCTAAAGAGAACTTCTGCTTGTAAAAAGTCTATCCCGCATGTATGTGTGTGAGTGAGTGAGTGAGTGGAGGAGAAAAGTTTTTTTTTTTTTCTTTTCCCCGGGTACATGTGTGTGTGTGTGTGTGTGTGTGTGTGTGTGTGTGCCCGACTTACTCATATGGCTGCAATATGTGAAGTCTCTGTGGTGAAGAGAAAGTTTTGAGGAGAGAGAGAAAGAGAGAGGGAAGAGAGAGAGAGAGAACACATGGAGCAAAAAGGGAAAAGTCTGAAATGTCCTGTTCAACTAGCTGGAATGTATCTCCTGAGTTTTATTGACGGTTTGATGTTCTGTAAGAACATGAGGAACAACTGTAGTGATTTTGTGGGCTGCCACGCATTTGTCTTCGGTCATTACCGAGCCGTGCTCTCTGTCAGGAGAAGGGAAAAGAAAGTGAGACGGAGCTTAAACTGAAGATTGAAAACTTTAGTTTTTAGATCGATCAGCATGACTGTGTTGTTTCGGAAGCGGTATATTCTGATGCTTTTCTAAATAACTAATCTAATCCCTAACTTTATGCAAATAAATGATACATATTTTGGTTAAATGTTTGTTTTTTATTTAGTGTTTAATGCACAAAATGATCTTCTTAACCTTTCACTTTGCTTACTTTAGTTTACAAAACTCTTGTCATTATATTTATTTAAATTAATCTCAAGACATTTTTTATTTGTTCAGGCTTTCCCTTGATTCTCTGAGACTCCTGTGTTGTTCTCGGTGTTATCTTGACCTTTTAAGTATATATTTTATTGAGTATTGTTTGATTGTTTAAGCGCTTTGTGACCCTGGTCTGGAAAAGCGCTCTATAAATATAAATTACTTACTTGCAAAGTTAAATATTGCACCTGTACTTTACACTGTAGCCCACTTTATTTTAAGAGTTTTATATATTATTGTGTTTGTAATTAATCTTATATTATAGTGTTTTTCTTATATTATAGTGTATTTATATTATAGTGTATTTCCACAACGCCACAAATAATTCTTTTTTTTTTTCACATTAAAGACCTGAAAAGTTTTTGATTTTTACTCAAAAATGCAAATTTGAAATAAAAAACTATTAACCTATGATGATAGAAAGTACTTTCATTAAGCCAGGATAAGTAAGAAAATAGACTTTTAACATTTACACTTGATTTTTGATCTGTTTTTTAGTTTTTTCTATTGAATATTCTATGCTTAACAAGACGTTTTTAACACCCACAAGTATGTTATATTTACAAATGTTATATATCTTAAGATGAATCTATATGAGTCGATAAGTTCCATAAATAATGGATAATTAAAATGGTTTATGGTCTGTTCTAATATTTATACATGTGATGTGTCGTAACTTAACCTACCGTTTCACTTTAATAAGCAGAGCACACATCACTTTTATTAACAAATACTTTATACTTTAATACTTTTATAGACGTAAAAGTTACATTTCAACTTTGCAAGGTGTTCTTCCTCGAATATTTCATTCATACTGTAAAGGAAAATCCTTTGTATTTGTTGAATAAGACTCCTGGAAAGTTTGTAAAAAGATTGTTCGTCTTGGGTGTGGTGACGTTCTGGTTTTTATTGACTGCATTCGCTCCGGATAATTATGCCAGAATTACTTTTTTCTCACACTTTTCATACAGTTTTGATATGATCCAGTAAGAATTCCAGTCAGGAATTTAGTCAAGGAAAATAAAATAGAGAAATGAATGAACTTTCTTGCTTTTTTTAAATATTAATATGTCTTTATTGTTCCAGATTATAGAAAAAGTCACTCCTAATATCATTTATACATGTATTATCTTTGTATATTTTGAACATGTATCAATGCTCATCCAAGTGTTTGTAGAAGGTTAATGGGATTTATCTTCTCGTCTCTATCAAAACATTTGTTCTCCCACACATTTGATGCCGACGATACGATCCATGTCATGTGTTCATTGTTCATTGACAGCCGTAATAACCATAATATGTGCGCCGGGACGTTTTTGCACTTTAATGCCGATCGGACTCCCCGAGGACTTTTTTTTTTTTTTTTTCTGTCGGCAATTGCCCGATTGTTTCTCGAGTAACCACACGCCAGTACTTGAATCCATTTTATTATTCATTTGACGGCGTCGGCGGAGCATGTTATATCGGTGTGATTCCGGATAAAAGCTTTTCTATCCTGCTGATGCATTTTCAAAGAAACAAGTGCTGAGTTCCTAAATGGATTTGATCGACTGATTAGAAGTTTCCACCTTTTGTATTTGAAGGGCAGGTGTGCTGCATGAATACACCTTTTTTTATTATCCAAAATATGTATTGTTCATTTCTTTTATTTCATAATTTAATCATTTATTTCTCAGAGAATGACTCAATGTGTCACAACTTTGCTTGACTGATTTAAAAGTTTCATATAGAAAAGTTAAGACATACATTTTGCTCTAGTTGAAATAAATGGAAACAATGTACATGTACAACATAAAGATCCAGGTGTACATTTATTTAACTTTTCCCTTGACTTTTTTCTCCTATTTATTTAGTAGAGTACCACAATGCATTTTTTAGAATTATTTTTTGTTTGACTTAAATCTTTGCTTTTACAGTTTTATCTTTTTACTGTTAATTGAAAAAAAACAAACACATTTTTTATGTTTAACAATTGTGTTAAACTTTGATTTCCTGTTAAATGTTTTCCATTATTATTATTATTATTATTATTATTATTATAACCTTTTATTAAATTGTATTTGTCCTTATATTCATCATTCATCATCATAATACAGTACGTCCGTGACTTGTGCGATGGGTTGTTACATTTTCCCATTATGACACTATTGTGCTGTATTTATGTATTTATTATAATTATGTTTATGTATTTATTATAATTATTATTATTCTTCACAACTGTTTAATGTTACAATGTGCCCTTGATCATTAGGGTTACTTTATGGAAACACCCCGCATTAAACAAAGTCTGCCAAGTGTTGACATTTTGTTTATTTACATGCTTAAGTCAACTTAAAAACGCGACATTCGAGGTGGCAAACCCTCTCGGTAACTGTGACTTGACGGCTCCTGTGATGCTTTGCCGCCCAGCAAACCAAGCTGAGCTGTCAATCACTTTTTTTTTTTTTTTTACACATTTTCTACGCAAAATAGACGTGGAATACAGTATACAGTAAGATTCCCTGTATATAGTATAACTATTTAATAATGATTTCTGTCTCAGTTCTGTTGTTTATCTGCTGTTCAAAGGCAACTGTGTGAACAAAGATATTGCTCTTCCTAAATATATGTATATGTCTGAGTACAGATTGGAATCCATTGGGATCTGGAATCCTACTAGTACAGATTGGAATTCTATTCTGTACTAGTACAGATTGAAATACTAATCTGTACAGATTGGAATCCTACTAGTATAGATTGGAATCCTACTAGCACAGATTGGAATTCTAATCTGTACAGATTGGAATCCTACTAGTACAGATTGGAATTCTGTTCTGTACTAGTACAGATTGGAATTCTAATATGTACAGATTGGAATCCTAATAGTGCAGATTGGAATTATAT
This sequence comes from Callionymus lyra, assembly GCF_982586985.1. Classification (NCBI taxonomy): domain Eukaryota; kingdom Metazoa; phylum Chordata; class Actinopteri; order Syngnathiformes; family Callionymidae; genus Callionymus; species Callionymus lyra. Next base: position 10,693,732 of record NC_141820.1, read on the forward strand.
TCTGTACTAGTACAGATTGGAATTCTATTCTGTACTAGTACAGATTGGAATTCTAATAGGTACGGATTGGAATCCTACTAGTACAGATTGGCATCATACTAGTACAGATTGGAATTCTAATCTGTACTAGTGCGGATTGGAATTCTACTCTGTACAGATTGGAATCCTACTAGTACAGATTGGAATTCTAATCTGTACTAGTACAGATTGAAATCCTAGTCTAAAGTCTATTACTGAACTGGGATCTGAATATTGGAATCCCAATCTGTTCTAGGAGGACTCCAGATTCTACTAGTGAATTCCAATCTCTACTAGTACAGATTGGAATCCTACTAATGTATTGGGATCTGAATATTGGAATTCCAATCCATCCTAGGACAAATGAGGAATTCTATCAGGACGATGTCCAATTCTAATAGGAGAAATTCTGATTACGTCAAACTTTTTGGGTAAAGAGACATTGAATTCCAATCTGTACTAGCAGGATTCCAGATCCTACTGGATTCCAATCTGTACTGTGACATTTATATATATATATATATATCTATCTGGGAAACGGTGTAAAATCAATTGTGAAATGTATAGGACTTCTACCATGAATGTCAAAACATCTCATGTCTTCCTTCTCCAAGTTAAGGAACTTCTGTATTTATGTTCAACCACTGTGTCCTTTCTTTAGCATCCCTCCTACCGTGCTAATAAGCTGTTTATACCTAATGGCACATTCTGTCCTCGCACGTGTTCTCGACTCGGATCTGCTGCTCGCACCATACCGAGAGTGTATTTATTTTACTGTCTGGTCGGTGATGTTGGCTGCTTGTTCCTCTGGTGATGCAGAGACCAGAGCGTCCTCCTGCTCTTACTGGAACTGTGGAAAAGACTCTGCCGAATGCCCTGAAATGTCATCCCCACTCCCGTCTGTGGTTCGCTCAGCCTTGTTTAGGCTCGAGTTTGTCTCTAATGTCTCTGGTTTATTTAAGACGTTTCGAGGCGGGCCTGCTTCAGATAACGAGCACATGGTCCTGGTTTATGGCAAAATGATTTCTTTCAACTCTTTAGCCCTTTTTTCTAGGGACATGCAAACCCCAAATATAGGACTTTTAACTCGTGGAGCACGGTGACTAAAAACCTCCATCTGGCGATGGAATATTGAGTAGTTTCTGAGCTGTTTTCGGCAGTAAAAAGGTGATGTTCCGAGCTGTAAAATGCTCCTTTGACTTCTAAACTAGTTTATGAAGTTGCCTGCTTTAATTGTCCTCGAAGTATCTTGACCTGACACTCCTTACTTTTTCTGGCTTGAACATATTTTCACTGGTTATCAATCATGCCTCATTTAAGACATTTGTTATGCTTCATTTATTTTGAAAAACTGGTTTTAGAGTTAATTAATTTTAGAGTTACTGAACTATTGTTTTGTTTTTTTTGTTTTTTAACCTCTTGATTTTTTCTTTTATTTAGAGTAGATTCAAAATAAACAGGGGGTTATGGAAGCAAGTGTAGCTTAGCAACGGGTTAAAAAAACAAACGTGTCTCAACTGATTTTGGTTAGTCTTTTCGGTGAGCCACTGCTTTGTTGGTCATTTAAAGGACTGCAAAGGAAAACCTCACATATTCATGCGTAGAAATTCTACAGTATTTGTTTAGATTTATAGAGATTCGTTGATGCTTTTGATTTTTTATAAATATTAAAATGAATTGGATAAGAAGTTATTTCCAGTTTTTGTAATTTTTTTGTTTTGAAAGTTAGCTGCTATTGCTAGCTTTATTGGTCCCACAATAGCTCTAGTAGTTGTCATTGCCATGAACCCCATGTGTCAAACCCACCAAGATGTTTAATGTGGCCCACCAGAGATCTGAAAATCAAAGTAGATTCATTTTCATGTTGATTTGCCGACCGATAAAGATGTCGGCGTTTAAGATACGATTAAATAAAGAGCTTCATCTATGTTGCTAAGAAACAGTCCTGGCTTAAAGTGATAGTTCACCAAATTTCACTCATTTTCTACTCGCATGTTGACTCAGGGTTGGGTTTATTTTCAGAGTAATCTGTTTATTTTTAAATGTGTATCGTAGAAACTGATTCTCACTTTTCTTTGTCTAAATCTTTGTCCAAGAAGACACTTAAAAACATCCAAAATACCTCCGTACTGCTCATCCGTAACGTCCGTCTTGTATTGAAGCCTCGACATAAGAAGTTATTCGGAAACAACTTAAATAAGTCTTTCGTTTAAGCTCGAGTGTGTCTTTTTGGACGAAGTTGAAGACGAAGACAAGTTAGCGTCAGCCGCTACATTAGCATAGACATACATTTTTGCCTATAACTCTTAAAAAGAAACAGATTACTCTGAAAATAATCCCAACCCTTAGTCGACATGAGGAAATAAATAGAATCTGAATTATGTGTGAACTATCACTTTAAGGTTAAACAGCCGCTCTTCACGGACCATTAACTCGGAAGATTGTTGACGCGTAAATGAAGGTTAAACACTCTTACGAGGACTTGTATATCAGGTCTATTCTTTGACTTTTCATTTAGTATTGTGTATCACTTGAGGCTTGTTTTTAGAAACTTTTTTTTGCTGGAGATCTGAGGAAATACAATGATGGCTACTTTACCTCATTCAAACTTGTGTTGTTATGAGTTTATTGGAAGACTGCACTCCGGTTTCCTTGAGCGCCAGCTTTGACGGTAATTTCTAAACAGTTTTTCTCGCAGCGCCTGTCAGACAGACAGTGAAATTAGCCACGGAAAGTGTGACAGCGGCATAAGTGGCATAAATTCAAATGTGATTTATGTTGTAAGCTTCTTTGTGTTGAAGCACAGAAAGCTGTGCAGAATGCAGATGGAGCACTATTTTTTCCTCAAGTACTGCATGCTTAATTCAGCGAGACTTTTCTCGAGTAGATGTGGCAGTGTTTTATTGAGAAAGCTTGCCTGAGTCTAACTGGTCCCGTTCAAAAAGCAAGGACACAGTCCGTTTGACTCTAAATTAAATGAAGTAATTCCATATCTGAAGAAGAGAAACTCGTCTTTGACTGTTAGAAAGATGGTGATTACTTTACGGTGTTATCAGCGTCTACGAAATGAGTCCCACAATGGTATTTTTTACGTGGCCCGTTGGATGGTTGGCTCAAAAACATAGTAGATTCATGTTCATGTCGATACCCTGACCTATAAAGATTCCATTGTTTAAGATAAATTAAGAAACTATTTTTATGGATGTCAATAATTATACAGGGACTTTGAATAAAACCAATGTTTTTGGGGTTTTTCATACTTTCTGTTAAAAGCAGTTTGGTAAATATAACATTTAATATCGAAAAGTGCTACAAGATTTTGGCCCCTTAACTGATTCAGTTTGACACTCCAGACTTTATAAATGCAGTAATGAAGAGGTTTGATAGAAAATAATGTATTTACTTAATATTTGAAGTACAGAAAAGTAGTGCCTTATGTGCACTCAATTGGCACACTTAAAATGGCCAGAACTGACGATGCATTTTCGGAGCAGATACCGGCGTGAATTTCTCGAGAAAACACCATTTTTTACCACAAAACAACACAACTACAATAGGACAATGAAACACAACTTAATAACTTGTTTCTATTGGCGAAAATTCCTTCCAAGTGTTGATGATATGGTTCCAACGACTGGTTGCAATCCGTGTCAAAAACTAGTAGAAGAAGAAGTTGTCGAGTCATTTCCTGTGTAGCAGCAGTGTTTGATTTGAGACAGTACTACACTCTCGAAATTTGTGCACTGTGCAAGTAAGTTCAATGTCTTGACACAGCATGGATCTTTCATTCCAGTTTGGTGGTGTAGATGTGATGACCCAGGTGTGTACGCCAAAAGGTTGTGGCCACATTTATTTTGTGTGACAGAAAAAAAAAACACTCAGAGCAGCCTCTGTATCTTATTAGACTGGGAGAGGAAATCGGAGTTCCTGGATTCAAAACCAGGCAAACCAGTTCCTTAAGTATCGGATAATTGTCCCAAAAACAAAGTGGATTCATTTTCCTGTTGATATGTTGCTTTATAAAGATGCCAATGTTACAGATGAGTCAAGATAAGGGACAAAGATCCTGTTTGTTGTCAACAAAAGTAAAGTAAGGGATTTGTTTGGTGAAGAAGGACAAACCCAGAGATAATTAAGATGGATTGAACCTCAAAGAATGACTCATGCTTAGTGTTTGAATCTGAGTGGTTTTGTTTGGCCAGTGGTTTTGGACTGCTAGAAAGATTTTGGACTCTTGTGCGATTGAGTTTGACGCCCCTTATTTGAAGTCATATTTCACCCAAAATCCACTCATTTTCTTCTCACCCTTATGCCAACCTAGGGTTGGGATATTTTTCTACACAGTGATCCTGAATATTCCGTAAAATGTTTGTCTATATGATGGTATCGGTTTGCTCAGCAAAAACATTTTATTTTAACTTTTTAGCTTGTGCTACAAACAAGCTTAAAATATAAGGAATTATTTAAAATGTATTATGTTGTCATTATGTCAGGCTTCGATTAAAAAATAGACATTAGAAAATGGATCAAGAAAAGTAAGCCACGTTAGCCACCGTCATATGGACATCGATTTGTGTCTATAACTCTTAAAAAAGAACAGATTAATCTGAAAATAATCACTTAGTCGACATGACGGCGAGTCAAAAAAGAAATTTGGGTGAACTATCACTTTAAGAGAATCGCTAACCAAACATCATACTCATTTTGCTGAATGAATTCAAAGAGAAATTTGGTTTAGTTCACAAGAAAAGCTAAAATTAATGATGTACACTTTTTACACTTTTTCTTTCAAATGTAATTTGTCAAACAGGTGTTTAAATGTCTCCAAAACTTACTCGCGGTCGACCAAAAAAGGCCGCTGAGTTAATTATCTCATCAGAAACTGAAACACAAAATTACGTTCAACGAGAATCATTTGTTTAACGTAGTGTATGAAAAATATGGATTTTGAAGGTGGGGGGTGAGGGGGGGGGTAACTTTTGCTCACAGCTGTCTGGCCCCGACACACACACACACACACACACACACACACACACACACATCAACATGAATCCACGCACGAACGCAATCATACGACTCTGAAACCCATTAGTATTGTAGTCTGGGGTTCTGCTTAAAACATCTGGTGGCTGAGAAACTTATCAAAGTAGTCTTTGTCCTCTCTCTGCGTGCACAGGAGTGTGTGTGTGTGTGTGTGTGTGTGTGAGAGTGTAATAAGGGGCAGACATTTTATGGAGTCTTGGCAAATTAAAGCTATGATTTAAACGATGAACGTGCATGTTTTTTTTTGTTTTTTTTTCATTCCTTATTAAAGCGATTTGCCACATTTGCCTTCTGCAGCTGGACCGGAGTTGAGACGAAACATGAGGTGGTAACGGTAATTCCTAAACGGCCCGCTCTTGCCAGTATTATTTATTCATTTAACCCGGACCAGTTATCCCGCGGTGCCTGAGATTGCAGAGGATAACGCGGAGGGATGTTTGACAACCCTCCAAGCACGCCTCCGGACGGACTTGACATTTTGGCCCAAAAGACTGAGAAAAAAGCGCCGCGAAAAAAAACCATCTTGAGCTAACTGTCTCACCTGTTCTCTGCAGGATAGGGTCAGGCTTTGTTTGCTGATACTGTTAAATAATCATGCGGTAGCAGCTTTTCGGGCTTCAGAGGGTGCAGCCCTGTAGACAGTTTGAGCTGACGCCCTCAGGGCTTGTCTTCAAACCACATAAACTTTGAAAAGAAGAAGGCAGAGATTTTTCTCTTGCATCACTAAAGAGCAGCTATCTAGCATATTTTAAGGTGTTCCACTGCTCTTCCTAGTCAGTGTCTGAGGAGCTTCTTTTTTTTGGTCAACATTTACTTGTTTCTTATTGGTTAAATGAAATATTGCATTGTTCTGCATTTATTTGTCCAAGTGCTACATAGATATTTGGACTTGTTTTCTCTTCTCAGTTAACACACATGTGCTGCTTCTGAACTGCTATGCTTACAAACTCATTAATTTCAACATCTTTTCTATTGATTTTTACAGTTTTTACACCATAGTTTTACACATCGACAATAGGGGTGTGAGAAAATATCAATACACTATACTGTTTGCATATTTAACAACAATATACAGTATATATTTAAAAAAAACTAAACCAATGCATATATATATAAATATTTCTACTCTCAAATCATACTGTTTTTTTATCATAGTTCTTTTATGGTTTATATTTCATTAAAGGGTGTGTAAAATAAACAAGATATTTTAATTTTGTATTAACTTTGCAAAATCACAGCATTTGTTAATTTTTTTTGTGTCGCTATTAAACCTCCGGTCATTACGTCATTCACAGTTAAAGAAAGAGTGAAATCTCGGGGATGACTGAGGATGAGAGGATACAGTTTATTGTAGAAGCTTTTAAAGCAGATTTTTTTTTTCGGACACATTTTGTTTTTCAAAACAAACAAAAGTAGTAAGACTTCTTCAAGAGTCATGTGGTCTGTAAATTCTGCCACACCAGAGTCAAGTACTCGACAATACTACACAAATATACTTGTTACTACAGTATTACAATTTATCGTTATATTACACCTCTCTCATGATATGTATCGTATCACCAGATGTTTTCCAATACACTACCCTTAATCAACGAGGCATAACACTGTGAAATTGTCACACTTTTGTAACTCTTGTGTATTTGCAAAATGAGCCTAAAAGATGCCAATCCCAGCTACTTGGGGCAAGAGTCAGGAGACCTCTGTATGTTTTTACACTATGGGAGGAAACCGGAGTGCCTGGTGTAAAGTTTATTGACAAAAGTTTAGTTAACAAACATAGTACATTTAAAAAAACACATTAAAAACATGGCTGGTATATTCTTGAGTGTGTAGGTATGAATAATATTATATAAAGATCACTTTTTTGTGTTTCTTTTCCCCTCGTTTCTGAAGTAAAAGTTGTTCTAAAGTAAAAAGCAATTGAAAGCCACAACACTGAGCTGCGAACTAACACCGACCATCACCTCCTTTTTTGCTGTACTTGATTCCCCTTGGTAAAATCATTCAGAGATTTCCAGATGTTTCTTATCACATTTTTGCTGATGACATCCAGCTCTACTGCTCTTTTGACCCAACTGAGCCCCAAAGGCTGAACAGCTTAGTCAATTGTTTGCTAGAAATCAAACAATGGCTGAGTGAAAACACTTTACAGCTTAATGTGGACAAAACTGAAACTCTGGTGATTGCTCCTGATGATACGATTCCAGGGTTGAGTCAGTACTTGGGTGACTTAGGTCAGTCTGTCAAACTGAGCCTGAGAAACCTGGGTGTTGTATTTGATAAAGACATGTCTCTTGTTCAACACTGTAGAAAACTGACCAGAAACTGTTTCCTTCAACTGAGAAAAATCTCTAAACTTAGGAAAATGCTGTCACAACATGATCTGGAGCTTGTAATCCATGCGTTTGTTTCTTCTCGTCTGGACTATTGTAACAGTTTGTTTTCATGTCTTAACAAGAAGGAGCTGTCTCGCCTGCAGTTGATTCAGAACTCTGCAGCGAGAATTCTGACCCGCTCTAGTAGAAGAACTCACATTTCTCCGGTCCTTAAAACTCTTCACTGGCTTCCAGTTTCTTTCAGGATCAACTTTAAAATTCTGGTTCTTACTTTCAGAGCTATTCATGGTCAGGCTCCTCCTTACATCACTGATCTGATCCAGCCTTACACCCCAGCTCGGGCTCTGAGGTCTGTGGATCAGAATCTACTTATGGTTCCACGCACACGGCTCAGGACCAGAGGAGAGAAATCTTTTCAGGCTGTTGCTCCTAAGCTTTGGAACAATCTTCCTCTCTCTTTGCGCTTGATGGAGTCTACTGACTCCTTTAAGAAACACCTTAAGACGTTTCTATTTGTGCAGGCTTTTCCTTGAATTTCTCGAACTCCTGTGTTGTTCTCGGTGTTGTCTTGATCTTTGAAGTATGTACTGTTTTGAGTATTGTTTTGATTGTTAAAGCGCTTTGTGACCCTGGTCTCGAAAAGCGCTATATAAATATATATTACTTACTTACTTACTTACTCCTTACCCACAAATTTCTGTGGGAAACACTCAAAAACATATTTAGATGAAGTCTTTTCCAGAGGATCAGAACGGCTGATATTTGTCATTGTCTGCATGTAAGTCCTTTTATTCCAGCGTAAAAAGTGCACCTTCTGGTGTGTGTAAGTGCATCTGTGTGTGTGTTTTGAAGTCTGAAGAAGTTGGGTTCACTGATAGATGGATGCTCGTAGGAGGGAGGAAGGTCCTTTTTGAAATGGAAATTCAGGGGGCACACATGTGGGGGTCTTTGAGACTTTTGTGGAGGGAAGATGAGAAGGTGGGTGTCAGAGGCCCATAGTCAGAAGTGTGTGTTTGTGTGTGTGTGTGTGTCGAGTTCTGTGAATTGGTCGGGGGGGGGATGGGGGGGATGGAGGGCCGGTGTTAAAGGAAGCTGTCAACGTGAAAAAAAAAAAAAAAGGAATGGGGTGCTTGTATGCTACAGGAGGAAGAATAAAACTTTTAGTGGTCACCTCTACAGTGGTGAACGTTGTATCATCAATTAATGGTTACATTTAAAAATAATATTAAAGCAACAAGAAGAATGGGAGATAGATTTGAATAGAGGGAAGTGGGAGGGAGGACACAACGTGTGAAGAGAGTTTGGGGCGGGGGGGCAAAGACCCTTCTGTATAGACTGAAACTTTATGGCTGACAGTTAAATTTACCCTGTGTACGTGTGTGTGTGTGTGTGTGTGTGTTTGGGTGCAATAGCACAGCAGGGGGCGAGCAGTTTGCTTTGCAAAGTAGCTTTTTGACTTTCAGTGCTTGGAACACAAATGGTCTTTTCCCCCCCAGTCTTTCACCTCGCTGTGAAACTGTTGCGTTCTCGGGCAAACTGTAAAGGCATCGGATGACTGGAGTCTCTTACATGTTTGTTAACGTTTTTATTTCAAGAGCCTTGTCAAGATCTCCAACAAAGACGGTGCTGGAGATGCAGAAGGTGAACTACGAGTTTATTAATTTTGTGTTTGGAAGCTGTCGATACAACATATAAACCTGTTGACCGTCAAATGTCGACGGTTGTTTTGACAGTACGTTTACGTGGAGATTAAATCTTGTTTATCATAACCACGCCCACTCTGCTGTGATTGGTCGAGCGTCGATGTTTCTCTCCGCGTCATCAATCGCGGAAGGGACTCGTTGTATAAAAACACACGCATGTTATTTTTGTTTGTTTTAAATTGTTTATCGAAGTGATTACTGTTCAGTTCAAGGTGTTTTGCGTTTAGTAATACCATTTCCTACGCTCTTGAACGCACCATTGCAATCACGCCGTTATTGAATGCATCATTTATGTGAGAAGAGCTGCAGGAAAAGTCAAGACATTTCTTGTCTGTGAGTGTATTTCATTGCATTGTTAATGTATTAACGTGATTTTAGATAATATCTATTTATACACACAGGATAGATTTTAGTTAATACATAAATGCAGTCTTAAGTAGTGATGTCTACTAAGAGTTGTCGCTAAGCTGGTTAGTTTTTTGTTCTTTTTTGACCTCACAGAATCCCCCTCTCTTTGGAACATCTCCGCTGTCATTAAGGGAAAGTCTGTCTGACACTTATCTGGTGTCGGGTTGCGGGGCAGTAGCCTCGGCAAGGAAGCCCAGACTTCCCAGGGGACCCCGAGCTGTTCCTAGGCCTGACTGAAAGACAAAACTCTCGGTAGCATGTTTTAGGTATTCTCTGTAGGCTTGTAACGGTGGACCCTGGACCTGAACCTCACCAGTAGAGCTGAACAATTTGGGGAAAATATCACATTTAAATATATATATATTTTTTAACCAATATTTAGATTCATTACGCAGTTTTTTTTTCCTTCTATGGTATAACAACATAACATTTGATAGAATCAACATACCCAACTCTGTCCCTGCAGGTAGGCCCCGCATTTTGGGATTAAATGATATGACTTGATGCATCTTTTCATTTGAATAAAATATTTTGGCTTCTTAACTGACAAATTAAAAACCTTAAGACTGGAACCTTAAAAATGTATTCAGAGATTTATGTAAAGCTCATATAGGAGATATGCAGAGTACCATGAAAACCAGATCGTACAATATATGAGGCACAACTCTCCACTGCCTCACAGTTCTCCTGTCCTACCTTCTCGAAAGTCTTTCTTCAGTTTCGGTTTTTCTTCCTCCTGTTGGCGAGTTACAAACATGACTTGAATGTACCACCGCCTTCTGTAGTAAGAGTTTCTTTCTTTTTCTCATGCTGCGATTTCAAAATTGAATTCTGTGCTCTGCTTCCAAGTGAGCAGAACCACTACTAAAACGGTGCCGTCGATCGAATGAAAGCCACTTATTGGTCAGAGAGTGACGCCACTTAAAAGTCATCAACTCCCAACACAAGAAACAAAACTGGCATGAAATAAAAACAATGCGAGAAGGATTATTGTACGTTGTCGGTCCAAAAGTTCTTCCACGAGGTCCAGACCTTTTGTGTGTCTGGTAAGTTACACCATTGCCTCCCGAGTTTCGCAGTACTATTTTATGATGGCCCCAGCTACTGTGAGTAGGTAACCAGGCCAGTGGAAGCACAACACAACAAGTAGGGTTAGAATTGTCTAGTGTAAAGGGAGATAAGGGTCACTATCCACTACTGACCATAGATTGAGGGTACGGACATGGATTGAAATACTCGAGAATATAGAGAATTTAAAGTTTCAGAAAGAACTGCGCACTGCGGGAGTACTAGGGCAGGGCGGTATGACAAAATGTACTTATAATTTTTTTTAAATATATAATATAAAAGCATTACTGATGTCGATTTGGCTTTAAATAGCCCATTTTACTCTCAAAAGGATGTATAAAGTTTTATTTTCATGTCCGGACACAGTAAAAATGATAAGCCCTTCAAAGTATGGTGGCAGTAATTGGGTTACAAGTTACTAACTACATTCTAGGCTCCAAACTTTCCTGTGTAGATGCTGTGTTCTTGGTGTGCAGCAGTGAAATGGGTCCCCCGCTGAAACACTTTCCTACCGCGCACGATCCGGACGTTGTTAGGACTATTCACCGGTATAGCGCATAGCAAAAATAAACACTGTATTTTGGTAGGAACCAGTATACCACACAGGCCTAAGTGGTACATTTATTTCCTATTAATCTTGTTTTTTTTTTATTCTTTTAGGGTCTTTTTTCTACAGTATTATTGCATTTTTATTTATATTTTATATGTTTGTATTTAGTTACATCATATGTGGTGCACACATGGGGATAGAAGTCAGAAAAAAAACTTGTTTTCTTTTCCAGAATAGTTTAGTCTCATCTGAAGAACTGGCCCTCGGTGTCAGGCTGGTTGATGTGTTGGCACGCAGTAATGGACTGTGTGGGGCAGTGGTGGATGATCTATGGGATGTCAAATATCGTGATGTACTTGTCTTCAGCTTGAGCAGCAACACAGCCTGATTTTGTTATCGAGTGCAGTTCAGCAGGCTTTAGAAAAGATTTCTGAGGCAGTATAGTTGATTTCATAGCTGATCTTTCTTTTTCGCACAGGAGAGTCGATACTATAAATATGACCCTTCAAGCTGTAAGATTTGTACGTGAATTATAGTTTTTTTTTTTGGCAAAACATGTTCAGTTTTTGCAATTGTATAGATGATGTTCTTTATTTATTTACAAAACATAAAAGCAGTTTTTATTATATGTGTTCTTATTGGATTTACAGAAACGTATACAGTTTTATATTCGAGTACATTATATTGCGATACTGGAAAAAGAATATATTTGTAGTATTGTAAACTACTTGACTGCTGTGTTGCAATATTTACAGACTGCATGACTCTTGACGAAGTCATAAAAGCTTTAATTTATTTTTAAACAAAAATATGTCCAAACTACTTAAAAAACTGCTGGAGTCGAATGTATCCTCTTGTCCTCAGTCATCTCCGCCATTTCTCGAGATTTCATTGTACTATCACGTTGTGAATATTTGTTTATTGTAAACATTTCTTAATGATTTCATCTTAAACACTTTATTGAACTGTAAAACCATAAAGTAAATGTTGAAAAACAATGAAATTATGATTTCAAAGCCAGAAAATCGATACAGTTTTATCCAATATCGTTACAGTTTAATGAAAAAAAACATTATATATTGCTGTATCAATATTTTCCAACACCCCTACTATTATATACCTTTCCTTAGTTTTTTTTCATCAAAACATGTTCATTTTTTGCAATTGTATAGATTATTTTTGTTATTTATTTACACAACATAAAAGTGGCTTTTATTTTATGTCTTTTTTTTTGGATTTACAGAAACATATACAGTTTTATTTTAAATAAGATTAGACTTTTATTGATTCCACAGCAGGGAAATTCACTTGTGCAGTAGAAAAAAAACATTTAACAGGAACAAAAAAGGAGACAGAAAACTAAAGAAAAACAGACATGAAAGAAGAGTGAAAGTAGTAATACCATCTACTACAAACATCACTGAAACAATGACCGACAATACAATCATTAAAGTGGTCTTTACTGTCTTAACACAACCTAAAATACTATTTTCTCTCATGGATGAGACTCATCGTCAACTCTTAATTGTTTTCCATGATCCGTTGTCTCGTATTTTAACTTCTTCTTCCATAATCCCAAAGGCTGCGCCATCTTTATGGAATTAATCTCTGACTGAAAACAGTCACGGTTTGATGTGGCTGCTGGTAGAAAGTGAAAACCATCTTGTATATATTCATTCACGTCGCCGCCGCCATGAAAAACCTCCCACCCCGCGTCCTGATAGCGAGGAAACACTGCTTCACTTGGCCCCGGCAGCACGAGTAGAAAAAAAAAAAAGCTTCTGGAAAGGAATAAAAAGTCAACATTGTGGCTTGAAAATGTTCCGTTGTGTGCCACTCTGTGTACATGTGTTTGTGTGCTTCTCAAATTTGTCCAGACATTTTTTTTTTTTTTTTCCCCGTGGAGTCTTGACTGCGTTGCAGGAAGCGTCCGGTTTTTGTCCAGGACTGGAAAGTCTGTGTGCGTCTCTTTGTGCGCAACGGAGATGTCGACGTCTCTCATGCAGCAATGTGTTGATGATCTGTTTGAATCACTGCGGTTTGAAGATGTTGTGTTTCTGACGTAATGTTTGAGTTAACCCCCCGACAAACCGTGCACAGGCGTACACACACCTTTTTAAAATCGCTACTTTTACAGGTGCCGTGCATGTTCGTGCGAGGCTAAATGTTTTTGGCAGCTCTGTATTTTGTTTTCCGATTTTTTTTCGTTTTTTTTTTTCAAAGGGGAAAAGACAGCTGGGCTAAAGTCAACAATCAACAAGTTAATTTACACAGCTACTAGTTCCTTCCATGACTACTGCTACTGAATTACAGTTTGTTCTCGCCAGCGTTTGATGTGTGACAGTCTGGGTTGGAGGTTAGCAGGTTCATCGTCTACTGGCCCTATGATCGTATATGTGTGTGGCCCTTGTGAGCTGGAGATTATGTGGAAAACTGCTTAGAATTTATTACATAGAAAAGTATCTTTCTGTATTTATTTGGGTTGGACATAAGTTACTCATTCAACTAACTATAGAGTTCCTTTAAAAGTTTTTGTGAATATTAAAAAATATTTGGAAAAAAGTGATTTTATATCAGATATAAGAAAAGTTGTATAAAATACAATTAAATAATTATTTTAGCCTATTTAGCTTGATTAACATTGATTTATTTTGTAACTTAAATATATATATATATATATATATATATATATATTCTTCTTTTTTGTTTCCCCATTATCTAGGCTTTTTTGCCCCTCACAACAGTCACTGCATAATGTGGCCCCTGAGGAAAAGTATTTGCCCATCACTGATCTCTAGAGGATGCTTAAAATGTCTTGAAAGGCATTAAATTCATTGATTTTATTCGCACTAAAATGTCTCATTTAAAATATATGTATATTTGGTAAAATGTGTTTACCTTTTTATTCATATTTTAAGTACTCATTGACAGACAATCACCAAAAGAACTACTAAAACCCTATAGCCGTTCCAGCAGATGCCCGTCATGGTTCTACCTTAACACATTTCATGTAGCATCTTTTGCTACGTTTGTTTTGGGCAACAAGGGAAGGTGTAAATTCAATGAGAATTTGATTATTTTGTTCATGCTTGTAGATGTTACAGGCCATGTGTACAACAAAAAATACACCCAAATATCAGCTTGTAACCCCTTAGCAGCTGTAGCCTTCTGTATCCTCTTGTCCTCAGTCATTGCCCACTGACTATGACCTGGACAAGATGTTAGTTATTGTGATTATAATTATTATAACAAGGCATCAATAATTCACAAACATATGGTTCTTGAAGGATTGCATTGTATCGTGATACTGACGACAATAATGAGAACGGGGAATCAGAGATGTTGGGAATATACTTATTATAACAAAAATAACTGATAACACTTTATTGAACCGTAAACCACAAAATTAATGTAAAAATGATTTCGAAGCCAGATCGATACAGTTTTGACCAATATCGTTACAGTTTCATGAAAAAATACCCCAAAGGAACAATGTATATTGCTGTATCAATATTTTCTAACACCCCTACTTTTAAATGATATATCTTTCCTTAGTTTTCCAAAAATGGTACTTATATATTACCTTATATACAGTCATGGACGAAAGTATTGGCATCCCTGTAACTTTTCCAAAAAAATACACCATTCCTCCTAGAAAAAGTGTTGCAAAAACAAGTGTTTTGGTATGTTTATTTACTTCTTAAGTACATTGGGACGACAAAAATGCAAAAGAAAAAATCCATTGTACATCATTTTGCATAAAAACCAAAAAAATTGGGTCGAAAAAATAATTGAAAATAACTGAAACCAATCGCTTCTGATAACCAATAATTGTAAATAAATGTTAATGTATTTGCAACACTTCTCTGGGAGAAATTGAGTATTTTCTGGTAAAGTACCAGGGGCGCCAATACTTTCATTCATGACTGTATATAATATATTATTGAAAACATCCTCTTGTATTGAAATGTACATTTTCTATATTCTTCATCTTCTCTATTTTCTTTTCATTTTCGATGCTTTATTTTGTACAACCTATACTACAAGGATGTGTTATGATTTCTTTAAACTCCCACAAAGTATGAATCCATTAATTCCTAAATGGCAACAGCGAAGGAAAAAAAAAAAAATCATGAATCGAACATGACTCACAACTCTTGTATGCCAGGACGATGAAAAAGTTTTAAGATGTGGTCGGAAAAAAATTCTACAAAAAAACTTAAACATTATGCAAACTTTAGAATAGATGTACGATGGCAGCCGGGGTCGAGTGTCCAGCAGGCGTGTGTGTGTGTGTGTGTGTGCGCATAAAGAAGAGTTGTTCAGTCACTGTGTGTGTGTGTGTGTGTGTGTGTAATCATGTACGTCAAGCCGTCATGAATGGTGTGTTTGAGACAGAGCGGAGTGTGGAGTTCCTCGGGCTGGACCAAATTGGAAACAGAAAAACAAACATTCCCTAGGAACACCCCCCCCCACCACCACCACTGCACCCCCCAGCTTTCTCTCCAACACCCCCCCCCCCCCACCATCACCCTCAAGTCTGCCGGCCAGCGCCTCGGTCCGGACTTGTCTGGGACAATGTAGCGGCCTATAGTCGGAACCGGACCACACACATTTTGTGGATGGGAGTCGCACCGGGAGAGCTCTCCAGCCACAATCACAGTTGGAAAAACAGACATAAGCTAAATGATGGAAAGACGGATGGGGCAGGAAGGGGAGGGGAAAGTGAGGGAATGAAGAAAAAAAAAGGGTGGATGGTGTGGAATCAGATAAGGAGTCGGAGTCGGAGGAAAAAAAAGTGGCGACAGTATGAATTACAAAAAAGCAGCGTGATGAAGTCGGAGCTTCACGGGGAACTTATCTCTTCTTTCCCGTCGTGGGACTCGGTAGAGGAAGTTGCTTTTGACTTGTTTTGACTTCTTTTTCTTCGGTTTAAAGTCTAGAGTTAAGAGCTGGAGTTGAACTGGCATCGTGACGGTTTGTCAGGGAGGGACATAAACGCTTCCAATTAAACTTCAAAAGAATGTGGCGACGACAATCGCATTGTTAAACCTTTTTTTTTTTCAAGTGGTGGAGACGCCCAAACGCTTGTCCGTCTGTCAGCTATTTTTTTTTTCTAATTGCTGTGACTGTTTTAAACAGTTTAATTGGATCAATTGATTAAAAAAAAAGAGGCCACAATTATCTTTAACATTTTTCCCGTTCTGGGCCGAACCAGATGTATATTTACCAAACTGTATATGACAGAAAGTATAAATCTGATGGTTAAATGTGTTATTCTTGGAGGTTTGATGTAGAAAAAGTTATTTCTGTGTTTGTCCTTCACCATTAAATTCCTTCCACGTCAGTTTTAATTCGGTTGGAAGTCTCTGTTTAAGAGGTGGGCAATAATAGAAAGAAATGCTAAGATGTACCATAATAAAGTTTTTCATAGAATACCTTGAACGCACACTGTTAGAAATACTACAGCTTACTTTTTTCTTTCCCCTTTATTTTGGAACTATTTTGTCCCAATTTGAAAATGTCACTGTTTGATGGTAGATTTCTTTTGATACTCGAGTACATGGTTATAAAAAAAAATCATGGATGCAATTTTCAGGTTGGGTTTTTGATGTCTAATGATTATTCCAGATGAATCCAAAGTATTTCCAATTGGTCCTTGTACTGAGTGTTTTATCAATGGGGCGACGTATCCTGTTTACCTTGAAATTGCAGAAGCCATTTTTTTGTCAGTTCTTCTTCGCTCACAACTCGGTGTGTACTCGCATATACTGGTCCTGTCGCTTCCACCAATAATCGTCTTGTGTATCCGGTACAGAAGCCGATATTGTTTGGGTTTTTTTTGGACCAAGTTGGTAATGTGTAACAATCTCTTTTTTTTTCACTTTTTAATTTATTTTTTAGTTTTTTGTACTGTAGTTTTTTTATGGTGCCTTCAATTTAATTCAATATTTATTTTAAAAATCTGCTAATATTGACAGCGTTTGTTAATTTTTCTGTTGCAATTCCGGCCGCTAGATGGGATCAGTCTTTACGTCCTCCGTAGCTTAAGAAACAATGAAATCTCGCGAAATCCCAGTAATGACTGAGGACGAGAGGATACAGTCGAATCCAGCAGCTTTTAAAAGCTGATGTTTGAACATATTTTGGTTTCAAAACAACTGAAAGCAGTAACAACTTCTTCAAGAGTCATGTGGTCTTTAAATACTGCAACACCAGAGTCAAGTACTCGACAATACTACAAATATATCCTTGTTAGATTAGATGGCCGTAGTTATTTTGTCCTCCGCCACTAAAGAAACAATAAAAACCCTGTGACATCCCCTCGACAACTGAGGACAAGAGGATACAGTCGACTCCAGCGATTTTTAAAAGTTGATGTTTGGACATATGTTGGTTTCAAAACGAATGAAAGCAGGAGTCATGTGGTCTGTAAATTCTGTAAAATCTTTGGCCAATACACACTACTATGTACCTACAATATATATCGTCATATTGCCAATCATTACTCTATAAAATCAGTTCCTTAGTTTATCTTAAAAAAAGGAAATGTTTTAAGGTCACAATATCATTTGGATACTTCTCTTAGAAGTTCCCAGTATGTGTCTATTATTTTCAAAAGCAGACTCAACTAAGGTATTTAAAAATTTCTAAATGATCCAAAAATTCAATTTCTGCTTGACTACTGTAAATAATAATACTTTTTTTTTACCTCTACATCAAAGTGGCCCAGAACAAACTCTGACTACATGAAGACTTATTATTCGACTATTCATTGGCCTTGAGGTTCATGTTTACACAATTTCCTCCCCTTTTTTTTTTGTCGTTGCTGTAAATACATTCACAATTAAGTTCCGATTATTCAAAAATCAATTTCCTAGCCGAGCCGAGGAAGATTGCATTTGATTGACAAGTCATTCTGAAACCAGGGAAAAAAAGATTTGCCTTCTGACGTACAATCAGTCAACAGGTTTGTTTTTTATTTAATGTTTTTTCTTTTGTACTTTCTTATTTCTTCTTTTTCTTTTTATTTAAAGGGAAGCTTTTAAAAATGACTCAGTAATGAGTCATAATGTGCTCCGGTTTTCATTGCTGCTCTCCTCGTCCTGCCAGCGTCCATTTTCCAGATAGTGACGAATGGAAGTCGTCGAAGAAAGATGTATCGTTTCCGTGTTTTTGTTTGTGTTGTCGTAGTCCAGAGAAAAAAGTCTTCTCGTCTTTCGCGAAAGGTTAGCCGCTGGACAGGTATTTTTTTTTAAAGACCTGTTGGACACACAAAAACATGTGGTTGCCATGACGACATAATAAGAGTGGAGCTACCGTAGTGTACGGAGGAAGGTTTTTATTAGAGATATTGAAAAAAAGTATAATTTCGTGAGTGGTCTTCAGTCAGAACGGTCGACGGTCGTCGTTGTCGTTTAAGCGAGTTTGGTGGAGCGAGAGAGAGATGGATGTGAGGGCGGGATGAAGGGTTGTATAGATTGAGAGGGTGGGGTGGTTTTGTGGTCGGGGCAACAAAAAGGGAAAACCGAAAGAAGTACGGAGTTTGACATCTGACACTGGCATTACTGAAGAAATCTAAAAGCGAGTCAAAATTCCTGGGAGTAAGTTTTGCCGTACATCACATTTTCAAAGCTGGTCGTCTCCAACCGATCAAGATAAGAAACCAATATTATTGGTGTCAAAAGAATGATAGAAACCTTCCAAAAAATGATGTTGAAGGAAAATGATTAGCTTGATGAGTTGTTGGTAGAGGACGACAAACACAATCAGACATGTACTTACTGTTACGGACGGTTTAGTAACGCAGTTCTGCTGTATAACCACTAGAGAGTTCTGTCTTTGTTTAAACACCTTTCTAATCCTATTACAGCAAAGCCCTTCCAGTAGTTATCAAACAAAATATCCATATTTTCTCATAGACCCACTTCAAATAATACGACATAAGAAATAATACACAGAACTTTATTCACTGTATTTTCCGTACTATAAGGCGTACTTAAAATCCTTTCATTTTCACAAAAGTCTTCATTGCGCTTTATGTACGATTTTTTTCCTTACTGACCTTAAACCAAATTTATGTGGTTCAAATCGCTTAAAAATCCATTATAATGTTGGCCTTCTTCTTCTTTTATAAACTGTGTGTATATATACAGTATATATAAATAATATATATCAATCTTAACACACATTTTATAGATTTTGAAGTTTAATTGATATATATTTGTATATATACATATATGTATATATATTTATATGTATAGATGTACTGTATGTATATATGTATGTATATGCATTTATGTATGTATGTATGTATTTGCATGTATATATGTATAAAATGTGTATATACATGTGTGTATATACACACATGAATACATGTATGTGTATAAATATATATAAAACCTCTATTTTACTAACATTTTAAATCATATACAAGTTCAATGAACACTTGAAAAAAAAAAGTTGGACTTGTTGCATCTTTCATTTTTTTCAACAAGCGTTCATAAAAGTTTTTGAGTCGTCGCTGTCAAAGTCTCAAAACTTTATTGAAACCGCAGTCTCCCGTATAGACGCGTGTATATACTGGTGAGAAGAAGGGAAAGAAACAAGAGCTGTATATTGTTAATATTTGTTTTAAAATGTTTTTTGTTTGTTTGTCCGTGTAACTGTTTACACGTGAAGACACCGAACTGTGACCAATATTGTGACCAAGAATGGAAGTAAACGGAGAAGCTTTAATCACTCTTTTAGTCTAAATCTTAACACATTTTATAGCTTTTTTTTTAAGTTTAATTGAAACCGAAAAGTGATGAATTAAACATCAGTCGTCTGTCAAACATGCTATTACGCTACCCGTACATTGCGTCGTGCTTGTCTTAAATCTACACATCTTTTTTTTTTTTTTTTACGTCTATACCATAATTACGTTTAAATTACTCCTAAGTCTGTGCCAAACAAGTACAAGCCCGACTCTGTTATAAAGTAATTTCTGTTTCTGTCATTTTTCAGGTTATTAAAGTGACGCTGGACGGTGACAGCCGTGACTGAGGACCTAAATCTGAAGAGAAGAAGAAGGGGAAAAAAAAAAAGAAAAAGAAAAAAAGAAAATCTCAGCCGGCATAAAAACTTGTTGCTAAAATCTTCAACCAAGCCAAGCTGTTGCACCCACAGCGAGGCAGAGGAGCGCCACTCACTCAGGACCAAAGTTGGCAGATGCTGCCAGAGTTTTTTGAGCCGCCGAAGACGACTTGGACTTAACGTTTGGATATCATGAGGAGAGAAAAGTGTTGACTTTTTTTTTTTTTTTTTTGGATTTCTGGAATCGCTGGTTCTGGAGTACCTTCTTCGCGCTCCGGTCGCTGCAGGAGACGCTCATGGTCGCCGTGAGACGCTTCTACTGATCCGATGCCAAGACCACGAGTCAGGCACGATGTGTTTGTAACCTGATGAGCGACAGAGGTAAGTCCAGAAATAAAAGATCGTTCATTAAAACACTTTTTTTTCCATTCTATTTGAGATTCTTCCCTATTTAAATTCATCGTATTTATTTTTAAATTGATTTATAAGGGACTGTCAGCAAGTTATACGCATTTTGTAAAAATATAAACATTTGAAATTATTTACATATAAAATATGAAATGAATAGTCGTGAATATTTTGGGATGCATAAATATACCGACATAACATTCATCTATTGCAATATATTGTATATTAATTTATATAATAATTAAAATGTATAAGGGACTGTCAGCAAATGATACGCATTTTTAAAAAAATATAAACATTTATGTCAAATTGTTTACATATAAAATATGAAATGAAAAGTCATTATGAATATTTTTGGATGCATAAATATACACACAGAACAATACACTATTGCAATGTATTAAAATATACTGTATATAAATAAATATAATAATTTTAATACTAGCACTCAAACTAATTTATTCATTATTGTTATTTTTAATAAACGTAAACAATATAATTTATTTGAAAAGAACACTTTATCTGACTTTTTTTTTCATTTAAATGCTTATAAATAAACAGGAAAATCACAACTATTTGAGGCGTGTGTCAGGCCTCTAATGTATTTTAAAAATATACATTTATCTCGCTGAGATGATAAATTACTTTTTGTCACATTTTAGAATATTATGGTCAGTTGGTCCAAATAATCTTTAACAATAATAATGATAATATATGGATTTATGGCCGTATATTTTACAAGGTTAAGTTGATATTTGACGTCGTCACTTGCTTTATTACAAACTATATGTTTATCTTTATTATCATTTGCTTAATCATGATTTTTACAGTCAAACTTATTCATTTAAGATGAAGACAAAATATGTTTTAATATATTATTCTTAACAGAAAGTGTGAAAACTATTAAAATAACAAAGTGAAGGTTGTTTATGAATTAAAAACAGGATAAATAAGCCATGGACGATAATTAAAAAATTCAAAATATTTAATAAACTCTGTTATGGTCTGTGAAAAAAAACCTTCAAGGTTATCTATTTAATTTCTTGCTTTGCAACAATTTTGAACAAACTTAAAAAGGAAATGGCTTTTTTCTATGAATTGGTTTGGTTTTTAAATGGCACCTGGGATGTCGGACGCTCAGCTGGTCGTGCACCTGTCACAGCAAAGTGTGTTTCAGTTTCAAGAAATCTCTATCTTTGTGTCTGATTTTTAAATTAAATACCTGGTAAAACAAAATCAAATCTTCTGCATTTTTAAAAAAAAAATGTTCAGGGAAAGCTCTGAAGTCTGACTCGCATTTTAAGTCAAACTTTAAAAGAGAGGATATAAGTTCTATATCAGACCTTATTTATTTCTATCATTCATGACCATCTATAAATATAACTATGTTTTATTTTGTTTTAGAACTCCATGTATAATAATTATAATTATAAAAAATGATGCATTTTTTATTCATGTGAGTAATTATTGCCCCTTGAGAAAATATCTTTTTGAAAAAATGTCAGATATTTGTAGATAAAAGTCACACAAAATCATAGTTATAGTCGGACTTTATTGCTTCATTTTATACTTTATTTTTAGCTTGATGATCCCTTAGCAACTGTTACAAATGTGGCCCCTGAGGAAATGCAATTGCCTGTTTTATATCAATTCATATAGTTTGTTTTCAAATGTATAATTTTTTTTGAGGCCTTTTTATTACCACAAAACTCAGTGACAGCAGTACAGAAATCCAAAGAGGCACCTCGCAAAACAACAATTGCAATTTGTTCATTTATTTGTCATCGCACAACACTTTGAAGACGCAAATAATTCAACAAACCACAAGTATTTCCAGTCAACTTTCATCCCTCGTACGTGAACTTTTTTTTTTTAATGTTTGCTTTCTGAACAGTTCTGTCCCAACAAAAACTGTCTCTCTTGCTCTTGGATATTCTCAAGCTAATGCCACCAAAGCGTTCGCCCCGCGGACCTGCGCCGCCATTCAAGTGTGTGTTTAGTTACATGATTGGGACAAGGTTTAACATATGGCAGTGGATCGGGGCCTGTGTTGCACATGAGTGTGTGTGTGTGTGTGTGTGTGTGTGTGTGTGTGTGTGTGTGTGCATGTTAGTGTATGGTTTCCATTATGTGGTGCGGTGGCTTTCCTCGGTGATGTTATTCGGCAGGGTGGACCTCTTTGAGCGCTTGATGCTTTTAGCTGTGGCTTGTGTTTGTGTCTATATGTGTATGATTAGCTGTGTGTGTGTGTGTGTGTGTGTGTGTGTGCGTGCTTTCAAAACTGTGTAGTCGTGAGTGCCTTTGAGCTGCAGCTCCAGATATGTTGACTTTAGACAATTCAGTTACGTTGAGAGCAACTGTTTCACTCACGGATACGTACGGTAGACACATGTCTTCCTACAGCGTATGACATTGTAGAATCCAATTTGAATACTGTGTAGATCCAACGAAACCACCAAGTTTTTAACGCTGCCCGGACGGTTGGCTCGGAATCTAAGTAGATTTACGTTCATGTAATACAATGCATTCTTTTCTGAACAAGTTTAGGGGACATTGAATTTCAGTTTACACTCTATGTTTAATTTAATGGAACTGTAGTGTACACCAGAATACGTCCTAACAGCAGTTTTAAAAAGCTGCTTGAGTGGACTGTATCCTCTTGTCCTCAGTCATCGCTCTATGGTTAATTTAATGGAACTGTAGTGTACACCAGAATACATCCTAACAGCAGTTTTAAAAAGCTGCTTGAGTGGACTGTATCCTCTTGTCCTCAGTCATCGCTCTATGGTTAATGTAATGGAACTGTAGTGTACACCAGAATACGTCCTAACAGCAGTTTTAAAAAGCTGCTTGAGTGGACTGTATCCTCTTGTCCTTAGTCATTGCTTTATGTTTAATTTAATGGAACTGTAGTGTACACCAGAATACGTCCTAACAGCAGTTTTAAAAAGCTGCTTGAGTGGACTGTATCCTCTTGTACTCAGTCATTGCTTTATGTTTAATTTAATGGAACTGTAGTGTACACCAGAATACGTCCTAACAGCAGTTTTAAAAAGCTGCTTGAGTGGACTGTATCCTCTTGTCCTTAGTCATTGCTTTATGTTTAATTTAATGGAACTGTAGTGTACACCAGAATACGTCCTAACAGCAGTTTTAAAAAGCTGCTTGAGTGGACTGTATCCTCTTGTACTCAGTCATTGCTTTATGTTTAATTTAATGGAACTGTAGTGTACACCAGAATATGTCCTAACATCAGTTTTAAAAAGCTGCTTGAGTGGACTGTATCCTCTCGTCCTTAGTCATCGCTCTATGGTTAATTTAATGGAACTGTACTGTACACCAGAATACGTCCTAACATCCGTTTCAAAAAGTTGCTAGAGTGGACTGTATCCTCTTGTCCTCAGTCATTGCTTTATGTTTAATTTAATGGAACTGTAGTGTACACCAGAATATGTCCTAACATCATTTTTAGAAAGCTGCTTGAGTGTGGACTGTATCCTCTTGTACTCAGTCATTGCTTTATGTTTAATTTAATGGAACTGTACTGTACACCAGAATATGTCCTAACATCAGTTTTAAAAAGCTGCTTGAGTGGACTGTATCCTCTTGTCCTTAGTCATCGCTCTATCGCTAATTTAATGGAACTGTAGTGTACACCAGAATATGTCCTAACATCCGTTTCAAAAAGCTGCTTGAGTGGACTGTATCCTCTTGTCCTTAGTCATCGCTCTATCGCTAATTTAATGGAACTGTAGTGTACACCAGAATATGTCCTAACATCAGTTTCAAAAAGCTGCTTGAGTGGACTGTTTCCTCTCGTCCTCAGTCATCGCTCTATGGTTAATTTAATGGAACTGTAGTGTACACCAGAATATGTCCTAACATCCGTTTTAAAAGGCTGCTTGAGTGGACGGTATCCTCTCGTCCTCAGTCATCGCTCAGCACAGGAACAAGAACATCATGACTGCTGTCGTTAAACGTCAGCATTCTGCTAGTTATCCTTATAGATTTCTTTTTAGGGGCCACATTTTTATGCAGTGGCTGTTGTGTGGCGCACATCAAGCAAAAATAAAGGGGCGAAAAGTGTAGAGAAATAAGATCAAAATAAAAATGCTACAATTGTATTTTCATGTAACTTTTATTTGACAGAAATCTGCTGTAAAAGCCCCTTTTTTCCCCAGTGAATTTGATTAATAATCATTTTATTCTTTTAGAACGGCATTCAAATTCACATAAGTGAAGAATAAAGCTTTAAAACGAAAATGAAATGGTCATATTTAGTACTAGTAATGAATAATATACTGTAAATGAATACAGAATACATAATGAATACAATAATTGTTTCTACATTCAACCTTCACGAGAGCCAGTCAAGGGGCTGTCATAGACCAATGAAACGAGGCAGCTCCAGATCGTATCTCTGGGCTTTGAACAAAGATTGAAGCGTGTTCTCCCGCTGATCTCAGCCACCCTTTAATAAACCCTTAATGTCGCTCCCTGCAGACATGAGGGTCTACCAAGCGTCACTAATGCATTTAAGATCTAATTATTTCCTGCTGCTTTTGTCCTTTCAAATGTTTGTTTTCGTCACGTGTTATCTATTTGCTCGACTGTCTTGTGTGTTTATACGTCGTGTCCTCCCACTGGCTTCCAAACAATCACCTGACTCCATCTGCCTTAACCTCTTGCTTCCTTTCACTCAGTCCTATGCAAATGGTTCAATTACGCCTACTTAGCGCTTGTACTTCACACCAACATTTTTTCCAGGATTATTAGCGGTTTTCTTTCCTTCAAAACAAACAAAAAATATGATTAATGAAGTATAAATTATAGAGATACATATACGTCCAGGCAGTTGCTAAGGGAGTTGTTATATTAATTCTCACACTGGACTTAAAGAGGAAATAATGCACTTTGCAATGAAATAAATTGAATTAATATTTATATATTGTCAGGACTAGCTTTGGGAGCCAAAATTAGGATAACTCTTTAGTTAGATCGGATTAGGAATATTTATGGGCAGTTTTGTTTTTTGTCACAGAAGACATTTCAGATAATTAATTGAATGAATTTAGTTATTAACTCATCTCCAATGATCCAAAACTTTTAAAAATTCCAGCTCTCAATGGAATGGTAATACCAAAAGAAAACCAAAAAGTACAAGAAGACGTTACTGCTGAGAGTCTAGGATCAATTTTTTCGGAATATTTGCTTCGGTAAATCTAGTTTATCACTTTTTTTTTTCTCCCGTTTCACCTTCACTTTCTTCTATTACCTAATTCTGCAAGGTGGTTTTTAAGGACATTTCGGAAATTGTTTAAGGTGAAAAGTCCAAATTTTCAAAGAGGGGTTTTGTCCGTTACTGTTTCATTTCTACAATGCACTTCAAATTGCCTTGATTTTTTTATTTAAAAAAATAAAAATAATTCGGGCAATTATTGAAACAACATTTGTTTATTTCTATTAAAGGAAAAGGGTCAAGGTAATTCTGGGCCCATTGTAATTGATAATGAGAATAACTTTTATGTTTTTTTTTCCTAATGTGATTTTATCCAAACGGCTTCAAATAAACGTTTGAAATTTTTTGACAACTTCTATTTAGAATTATAGAATTGAAAAAGGCTATATTACCACAATTTGAGGCCAAAGGAAACTTATGGGACTTGAAAATCACTGACTTATAGTTTTGGGAGTTTTTATTTACTGATATGCTTTTCATTTCCCCATTTGTATAAAGGGAAGTACTTCTAGATTTAAATCTTGAATGATGCAGATGAAGTTCCTGTTACCCAGAACTTCCCTCTAACATAAATCAAACATTAAAAATGTTTGAACATTTTAATTCATGGTTATAAAAACACACAATCTATTCCTTGGATTATGAAAGATTATTAAAAGGCAAATACTACTACCTTGTTGCCTATTTCAAAGTTATGATGATGCATTATTAACATTTTAAAATTATTATTTTAAGATTCTACGTCGAGATATTGTCAACCCTCCCATGATTCATTAGGTATTTTTAACACCTGCTGACTCACAATAAGATCTGTGGCATAACAAACTTGCTCACTGGCCAATAACTCGCTTGAGTCGGAGAATCTGACACCAGCTAATGCAACAAGGAAGTAAAGAACAACAGAGGGAGGCGTCTTACCATCATTGCACAAACTTATCACTGTCATTTTATTAATTTACTTGTTGACAGGTTTGAAGTCATAAAGTGTTGATGTGTGGTTTATTGAAGCCCATCTTCATTGCAGTCACTCGTACGTTTAGATTTTGGTTAAACAACTAAGTTTATATTGGATCTGATAATCAATGATGATCAATTGTTTGGTGCCTAACATATAATGCTGGTTTGCACTTGTTCTTTTTATTTGCGCTTTGTTCTTGCTTTTATGAAACTTGCTGTACCTTCTATCGTCTGCTGTGAGCTGGAAATCTAATTTTCCAGAGAAAGAGATTTCCATCCGACTCATACCTTCCCACTAAAATACATAGATAGATGCATAGAATACAGTGGTTTAAATGTGGTTTAAATGTAAGTTGCCTTGTTATGTTTTAAGTTGTGTAACCAAATATTATGATGGTTGGTTAGTTTAATCACGACAAAGCCAAAACCTTCCATCCGTAAGGTTGTTAATATGCACAAAATGGTATTAATGATCATAAAAGTTCATCAAAGTTACTCATTTTGAAAGTCTCTGTTTACTCCAAAATATATGTCTTAGATAAGGATCTTTTCTTAAATCCTCGCATCTTTATATGTCACCATATCATCGTGGATATTTATCTACTTTGTCTTCAGAGCTAACTATCCGACGGACCACCTAAAAATGACTACGGCTAAGATATAACGTCTTGTGATCGTGGAGGGTATGATTTAGTGGTTAGAAGAAAGTTCTCGTCCTCCATACGAAGATGGACTTCAGACGCGAGGACATCAACCAAAGCGAGGCGTCGTAAAAGGGCAGTGCATCGTAAAACTCTCGGGGAAGCAAAGCAACGTGACAAACTTGTTCCATCACCTGAAACAACACTTGAGTACTACACAAAGAGTTTATTACTGCGAGGGAAAGATCGGCAAGTTCTCCGTCATCTCAGGTGAAGCCCAAGAAAAGTTGAATTTCTATTGGATTCAACAGTGTTACGCCCTATTAGTCGACGTCCACTGGACACAAAGACAGACACTATCGCATATTGCTTCGCTCAAGACATGCTATCTGTATAAAAAGTCCCAAAAGATTCCTTAAGAGAGAATTTTCGGACCCTAAGGCAACATTGCAAGAGGATAGAGTTTGTGTCTGAAACCAGAGATTGTTTACAAGTGTAGTGTTCCTGGCAAAGAATCTGGAGGAAATGTTGAATAAAAAGGGGAGCTGTAACTTTTCAGGACTACTAACACATCTCATGGTTGTTTCACTTTCCATTAGTTGTAGTATTATAAACATTCTTTTTTTTAATTCATTTTTTTAAAGCACAGCTGAAATAATTGTATTCATGAGTTTATGCTGATGATGATTACTGACCGAGTTGTGATCAATGTCCGCTTGGATTATGTCTTTTTTTCTGAAAAATATTTGGTTAGCGCCTAAAAAAAATAGCTCGGTTATAGACACACGTGTTTATATTTGCAATTTGTCATCCCTTGCTCTTTGTTATTTTATTTGCACTTTGTTCTTGTCTTTATTTAACTATCGTCTGCTGTGAACTGGAAACCCAATTTCCCGGAGGAGATCTCTAGAAGGATTCATAAATTCCATCTAATATAATTTAATCTAATATAAAAATATATTTTTCAAGTATTTTATCCTGTATTCATGTTCTTTGGTTGGTTGGGGGGCTTTCCAATTACATTTTATTAATGTAATTTTATTAAATTATTGTTTATTAAAAGTATATTTTTAAGGTGCAAATATTCTCGATGTTTTGTTAATTTTGTTTATCAATGAAACTTCCTGCTGTTTAATGACAGCTAAAGGAACTTCCTGCAAGATCCCAGATAACTGAGGACGAGAGGATACAGTCGACTCCAGCAGCTTTTAGAAATGATGTTTGGACATATTGTGGTGTACAGTAGAGTAAAAACAAAAAATCAGTGTCCCCTAAATTTGTGTATCAGATCGTATTATAAGATCAGTGTTTGGCTGCAGCCCAAGTAGTCATAGTATCATATTTATATATCTGGCATTTATCATCGAGATATGTAAAGTTGTCCATATCGTTCAGCGCCGATCCATATGAGCCTCTACCTGCTTCCACCTCTCCTACAATTCTTCATGACGTCCGTGCACTAGGCAACCTTTTGCGGTGTGATTGTTTGGGTGGGTCCAGAATGGAGGTTGGTGGGGGGTGTGGCAGCGGCTCTGTGTTGTAACCAAGTGAACAAGTGTTAACAAGCATCGTCAGATTGATTTAATCCATATGTAGGGGAAATATACTGCTGCGATGTCTGGATCCAACCCCGTCTGCACTTGCAGTCTGGTCTAGGAATGATCGCCAAGCCAGATGTAACGCAGCGACGTGAGTCTGGATCGACTTATTTGTTACTTACGCCAGTCATAAATTGTTTGTATTAGGAGACAATTATACAGTGTTATAATGAGTATCTTCCTTATATCTTTATTAAGAAGCCCTTGTTGCTTGTGTAACTTGTTTTTTTTTATTATCCATTTCGCACACAAGACACAGACTCCAGTGTTGAGTCAATTGAACAGGAGGAGACTTGGGTGCTGCTCACGGTGTCGCTGCCAGGTAAACTGCAGCGACACCCGAGACGATAAAGACACAGCTGCTGGGTCTTGAGCGATGACTTGCCGGTGCTGCTGCTGCTGTAGTAGTCGGAACAGTTGGCTGGAGCTGCCAGAGAGAGCCTGGTAGTATCACTTTAAATTGCCAGGACAATAAAAACAGAGTATCTGGGGGGTTGACAGATAGTTCCAACTTTTCTTGTAATCGGGCCCAGGTGTGAGTCCCCCCTACAACCCCTCTTTTTCTTCCAGCCCTAATGCATCCGAGTCTGTCGTCGGACTGCAGGTTCTTCTGTGGCGGCTCGCTGGATTTGCCGCAAGAATAATATGACATGAATGTCTTTTGGACTGAATGGAACAGACCTGGGTGAATTGACATCATGATGAATATTGTCGGAGTAGAACATGTAGAAAAGGTTTTTGACAGCGAACAACTTGATTATTTAAATAAATATAGAGGTCCTAGTGAAAAAAAAAGGTTGTATCTTACAGTTTCTATTTTGCAAAAAGTTTAATAATATTGATCATTTTTTTTGTTTATCCTTACTTTCTTTGTATCTGTAAGTTTTCCCATTGTATTTGCTTTTCTATGAACTCCTTTAGCTTGAAGGACTCACAACAGTCATAGTCTATATTGTGGCCCCTCATCTGCATTAGAATGTAATGTCCGATCATTGAATATCTCACATTAGTTTTTCACGGTTTACAGTTCAATAAAAAGTTTTTAAAGTAGTAACTATTTTTTTTACACTTAACATGCGAATATTCACACGGTTTATTCATTTATCCGTTGCGATGGCAGCTAGATGGCAGCAGTCATTACTTCTGCCGCTGAATGAATATGGTAATTCTGCAGGAGATCGGTGATGACTGAGTATGAGAGGATACAATGCAGGTTTTAAAGCTGATGTTTGGACGCAATTTGGTTTCAAAACAAATGAAAGCAGTTACGACTTCGTCAAGAGTCATGTGGTCTGTAAATTCTACAACACCAGAGTCAAGTACTTGACAATACTACAAATATATCCTTGTTACTACAGTATCACAATGTATTGAATAATTGACCCTGTATCGTGATACGGATTGTACCACCAGGTTCTTTCTCCAGACACTTCTACAATTAGGTTTTTTTATTTACACATACAATAATCACATTTGTTCATTATTGTGTTGCAATTAAATGTCTGGCCACTAGATGGCAGCAGTCATTATGTCCTCCGCCACTAAAGGAACAATAAAAACCCTCTGAGATCCCCTCGACAACTGAGGACGAGAGGATACAGTGGACTGATGTTTGGACACAATTTGGTTTCAAAACAAATGAAAGCAGTTACGACTTCATCAAGAGTCATGTGGTCTGTAAATTCTGCAACACCAGAGTCAAGTACTGGACAATACTACAAATATATCCTTGTTCCTACAGTACCTCAATAAATACAACAATATCTCTTATCATATCGCCCGATTCTTGTTGATACACAGACCTACTATTTTTGTAAGTATTGTACTGGTGATTTGACCTTTCATCTCTAATACCTTGGAATTCTGTTGATAATGATCTATCATAAAAAAAAAACAGCTTTCCGTCTGTACTACCTTGTCAAGAGAAAAAAAAACATTCAACTATGTCTGTAAACATGAAGGAATTCAACCTTGATCAGAGAACATTCCAGGCTGCAGGATTTTTAACGCAGAGTCCTGTTTGTTTGTTCTGTTGTTCCATCCATCTCCTGTTTAGAACAATGCCAGAAGATTTTGGATGTACACATGTATTAGGAATACTAAACATCATTTTTATGACTTTGAAATAATAGCAGATGTTTATCAATTTGTCTTTTCAAAATAACTGAGAAATTGATAAAA
Source organism: Callionymus lyra (assembly GCF_982586985.1). Taxonomy (NCBI): domain Eukaryota; kingdom Metazoa; phylum Chordata; class Actinopteri; order Syngnathiformes; family Callionymidae; genus Callionymus; species Callionymus lyra. The sequence continues at coordinate 10,724,960 of NC_141820.1, forward strand.
AAGATTTCAATTAAATCATTGTACTCTTTGCGGTCTCTATGGTGAGAGCTGCAATACTTTGAACTACACTCCTGTTGTGTGTGTTGTGCAAGCAAGTTCTGTCGGTAATCATGAGCTTTTTGCTTCCACGGTACAGTTGAAAATTAGCAACATTTATTTTCCACTGATCTGCTTTTAGTGATCTATTTTTTTCACCATATTTTAAAAAACATTGCTTTTGGGTATAAACGTAACTCTTAGAAATTGACTCACCTCACTAATGGGTGTGTGTGTCTGTCTGTGTGTGTGTGTGTGTGTGCGTGTGTGTGTGCACCTAAGTGCTTGAACACGTGTGCAGTAATCTCCATGGCAGGTTTCTTGCCATTAGTGCAATACTGAACAAGGCAGCAATTCATTCAGCAGGTTTAACTGCTGTGTGTGTGTGTGTGTATGTGTGTGTGTGTGTGTGTGTGTGTGTGTGCCAGATTGCATAGAGAATGATGGTGAAAGAGAAAATCTGTCTATGCGGTGTGTGTGGCTATGTGGCAGGTTTCTAAATGTGGAGTGTGTGTTGTTTTTGGAGAATTGTTTCCGTGCGCCTGTCTGCACCATATGGCCCGATGTGGAAAAGGGCCCCTACAGGGCTGTGTGTGTGTGTGTGTGTGTGTGTTAGTGTGTGTGTGTGTGTGTGTGCGCGAAAGAAAATGTGTATTTCTGTGTAAACATGTGTGCACAGCAGTCTGGTCTGCCCAGAGTGAAGCTGTAAAAACAAAAGCAATGGTAAAAAAAATACGAACTCGACCAGTGATGTCAACGGTAAATGTCCACCCTCTTACTCTCCTCTCGTTCTCCCTTGTTCATTTTTTCTTTATTTGTTTTTGTCACCTCACCTGTTTTTTTTTTATTATTCTGTAAACATGGTACGATATCTATGGAGGATTTTGGTTGTGGTTCAGCAACTTTTTTGGACTTTATCAGTGGGTTTTTTTTTTTTTGCTGATGATGGGGATTTGCTTTAGTTTATCAGTTACTCAACTGTGGTTTCCGTCTTCTCAGGAAACGTTTTAAATGTCAGACATTACAAATCACCCAAAAACGTATATATTACACATAAGGGGAAATCCTCAGTTACACAAGGGTATATTTGTCATCTCCATTTTTTACTTTAAACTCATGTGGGCCTGTTTTTTCCCTGGCATTCAATAATTCTTAAACTAACAATTAACAGTTAAATTGAATGTGTACATATTTAATTGTAGTCAAGAACACTTAAAATTTTCACAGCTGTTGAGCGTGTACTATGTCAGGGTGTCATGTTAAATTAAAAGTATACTAAATTAAATTCATACATTTATTTTGAAAACATATGTAATTAAATGTAACGACAAAAGAAAGAAATGAAAAATAAGTAACATAAAGCACTTCTTTATTATACTAATATGTACAGTATGTAGTATAAAACAAAAGTTTCAAATGTCCAAATATTTCTACACAGATATATGAATACATAATATATTAGAGCAAATATCAATACATTACTTAATATCCATGTAGACATATAGTTGTAAAAATAACATTATTCTACATACCCTACATATTAGTATAATAAAGAAATATAATATAACATGATATATAGTATATACTAAGCAGATATCCATAGGGGTAGAAATACAAAATGCATTCACGTACATACTACATTATCATCCCTGTAAATATTATATACTAAGTATACTACATCTTTTAAAATTGTTACCGTTTTTAGAGACAAACATGCTAAACATGAGATGCATTTTGACTTTTCAAATACATGTAGTTTGACTATTTCAGGTCAATTTGTATTTTTCTCTGACAGACCAACCTTTCCTTGCTCAGCCGTCCTGGATTGTTTAGTTAATGGCTTGATTGAGCCAGTTTGTAATCATGAGCTCAACTATGTTCAGTCCGGGTGATCTGTATTATGTTACGTGGTTTTTCTGGACCTCCAGAGGTACCACCGTTCCAAACACATGTAGAACAAAATAGTACACATTCTCCACTTCTTTTCTATTTATGGATACAAATCTTATGTTATAGGACATATACATGTTTATTTTCCTTGCCTCAATGTGTAACACGTACTGTATACGCTGTACGTAAAGAATTAAGGTTTTAAAATACTTTGTTTTCAGCCAAAATTCAGGGATTCTGGTTTGTAATAAACACAAACTGCAAGAATTTGCGTTTTATAAAAACGCATCAAAAATATTTATTGTGATTAAGTGATTAATTAAAGCGGCAGGTAATGAACAGTAGTTCATGTACTTTATATTTTACTTTAAACATAGGTAATGAACAGTAGTTCATGTACTTAATATTTTACTTTAAACACAGGTTATGAACAGTAGTTCATGTACTTTATATTTTACTTTAAACACAGGTTATGAACAGCAGTTCATGTACTTTATATTAAACATTAAACACAGGTAATGAACTGTAGTTTCTGTACTTTATATTTTACATATGCGATAATACATCTTAATAAATTTATTGAAAGCTATTGTATCGTTATTCAACAGCACTTTGACATTTTTTTTTCATTTTTTTAAATCATTTAATTTAATTTGGGGTATTTTAACGTTTTATTCTTATTAAAGTTCTTTAATGGTCTATGTTTCAATAAAATATGTTTAAAATAATTCGATTTTTCATTAACAAATAACATGCAAATATCTTGTTTATTATTGATATCCTGAATGATCCTTGCAATGACTGAGGACAAGAGGATACAGTCGACCCCAGCAGCTTTTAAAGCTGATTTTCCTGCAACACAAGGGGTCAAGTACTTGTACAGTACTACAAATGTATAATCCTGTTCCAACAGTATTGCACTATATCGTATTTTTGATATATATTTTATTAATAATCAGCATTGACATTATTATCATTTGATTTGAACCGTTTCCACCAAAAACACTTTTTGTTTTTTATTGGAATACTGGCAATACATGTATTCTGATTGTAATTGACTCAAAAACGTAATCTAAAAATGCTGCTGGAGTTGGAACATCTCTGTAGACCGGCTACATTCCACTTGGCTTTATTGATGGCTGTGATCCGCCTCAAGTCAGCTGCTTGTTCTCCCGGTGTGAACTTTGCCTGAATGGTTTCACGTCCCTCCGCTCTCTCTGGTATCTTGATGTGTTCTGTGTTCTGCCGTGATCTCCAAACATTTACATTTCTGCTTTCAAGTGCTGTTTATACGTGGCCCTTATCTGCTATCTAACACAGACGCTCGCACTCTTGGTCCGAGACAAACGGTGAATCAAACCTTTGGTCGTCCTGACAGCCACACCGTTACCATGTCCTTAATAGGTCATACCGAGAAAGACCGACAACACGGGAATACATGCCATTGGGGAAAAAAGGATACATTTGTTGGTCACCGACAACCTCGCGTACGAAGGGTGCGTACGCACTTAAACTTGGCGTCCAAACTTTTTTAATGGCAAAATTCAGACGTTGGAAATAAGAAAATGAGCGTGGAAATACCTCTTTCAACTTCAGGACAAGCATGCAGGTACAATTTCAGAGCCTGAATTCTACATGGTGATTATGAGCACATGATTGTTCGTAGCCATTTTTGGGGGTTTTTATTTCGCATTATTCTGGCGTTACGATACATATTCCTGTACAGGGTCAACAAGACCATATATTGCAATACCAACCAGATTTTTAGGAGTCCAATAATCAAAGATGGTTGATGACTTTTGTTTCATAAAGTAAGAGCTCATGAAAGAATGAAGATGAAATTCTCACATTTTTAAGAAACATGCATCAAAATGTGTAAAGTTTCTTGCTACTATTAGTGTAACGCTAATACTGCAGTTCATTACACAAAAGTTGCACAAAGTTTATCTCATTAAAACACTTTGTGATGTAAATAAAAAAGTACTTTGTCACCTTTGAAGCTCAAGATTAACAGTGAACTCCGTAGACATATTATTTTCTATGTATAATGCAATGAACTAATAACACTGACACTCTTCTTTTTTTTTACCCATGTAAATATTGATTAATTGCATCGCAAAAACTCAAACCGGACGATTAAGCTTTAAAATAAAAGCAGTCGACTACATTGCGAAAGACGAATTAACCGTCCAAAAATACTGACACATAATCATATTTAATTATAGTCTCAATTATTTGGAGCAAAAATAATCTGGTTGGTTAAAATTGGTTAACATTATCAACAGGTGAATATTTTTCTGATGTAACGACAGACTTTGCTATAAATGTGCCATCACATGAAAAACATGTGTATCTAAACATGGATTAATGTACATGTCTATGATGTGAAAATACAAATGACTAACGTATTATATCACATCTTTACCTGGTTGCCATTCTTAAGGGTTGTACTAGAACTCTGCAGTGATAATTCTAAACCCGCTCTCGTAGAAGAACTCGCATTTCTCCGATCCTTAAAACTCTTCAATGGCCAGTTTCTTTCATGATCTTCCTCTCTCTCTGTTCGCTTGATGGATCTTCTGACTCCTTCAAGAAACATCTTAAGACATTTTTATTCGTGTAGGCTTTTCCTTGATATTCTGAGACTCCTGTGTTTGTCTAGGTGTTGTCTTGACCTTTTAAGTATATATTTTATTGAGTATTGTTTTGATTGTTTAAGCGCTTTGTGACCCTGGTCTGGAAAAGCACTCTATAAATATAAATGACTTACTTACTTACAGATTCAAAGAGTAAGTTAATTGATTATAAATGGTTTAAAAGGGCTCTTGAATCCATGGCTACACTTTTATAAACATCATTTTGGGGCCAGAGTGATGAGCCCTCGGTAGAAAATGCAATGGAATAGTACTCTTGGAACGGAAGTTTAAGTGTGTAATTTTCTCGTCATGTCTTTCCCGAATCCTGTTTTTTTTTTTACTGAGTCGCACAGGTAGAAACAATAATAAAGGTTTTATTTTGACAAAAGATCCTATTTCGTTTTCTGTAACATTAACCTGTGACTCACGTCAAGACACTTGTTAAACACTCAAGAAACGTGTTAAATAAACCTGAGAACTAGAATAAATGAGTGAAACAAAACTCTGTTTGGAACCATCTTGTTGCAGAATTACAAGTCCAGAGCTTTTGCTGATTCAGCGTTATGGTTAGATGTACTTTTCATGCACTTAGCAATAAAGCTTTTGCCAGTCTTGCTATTTTGCTTTTTACTTTTTTATCTGATGATCGGTCTGTGAATATGTGTCTGACATTAAACTAGGGTAACATTACAGTACAAATATAATGTGATAGTGAAGATATACTTTATCATTAAGTACTATAGACGTTTCTATTACATTACCAAAAAACAATACATTTGAATTGAAATATCATCCCAACATATGAAATCTGTGCTCTGTTGGAATTTTCTTTTTTTAAAATAATTAAATGAGGTAATTTAAGTCTTACTTGACAAATGTCTTGGACTAGACGGTACTCTTGTTGTTAACCGTGTACGACAGCGTTCGCCTGTTTCACATTAGGGTGTTTGGTTCCATTTCCGACTGGATTGAGACCTGCAGACAGAAAATGAGCAAGTCGGGCAGTCGCGGAAGGGAAGCTCTGTTTACTCTGGATGGTTGGATAAGAGAGTGATAGATTATGTTTTTTTTTTCTTTTAAAGGAGTCTCGGACATTCTGCCAACTTTCTGGCGAGCCCACACACTCTTAATAATTGCACAGTAATTGAACAGTTCTTATCAGACCGTGAGGTAAAACGTGTCTCGTGAGTGCATGAGTGATTCTTATCCAGTGGTTACAGTCAGATCTGCTTTTAAGGCAATGAATTCATCCCTCATTGCTTTTTTTCCTCCTCTTTGTTGCTTCACATCTGGACATCCTCTGATTATCCATGTGAGAAGTGATTCACATCATCTTTCGCTACCTCTGAATCCTCCTTTAGCAATCTTTATTTACATGTTGTTTTTTATGTTGCATTTCCTTTTATGGTTGCTGATTCTGAATATTCCACTCACTCTTCAGGTCTTACATTAAAACAACTACCTGTTCTGAAGTTTTTCTGTCCCACTGATAACACTGAGTTCTTCCTCTACATAAGTAATACTACATATGGTTTTCACATAAAACAATCAATTTTGGTTTCATTTTGAATAGTTGTGAATGGTGCAAAAGCCCTACCTAATGTTTTGCTATAAGTAAGTAAGTAATTTATATTTTTAGAGCAGTATAGCTGGATGTCATCAACAAAGAAGTGGTAAGAAACATCTGGAATTCTCTGAATGATTTTAACCGAGGGGAATCAAGTACAGCAAACACAATTAGGACCCAGAACAGAACCTTGAGGGACTCCACTAAATAGATCCGTCGATTCAGACCTCATTTGCTATGGGACTCTTGGCTTACTCTTGAATTGACTAAATTAAAACGTACGATGAATCATTTTGTGTTATTTGTTTCTTTTAAAAATCGACCTACAAATGATAAAGACGGACATCATGGATCGCAGGTCAGGATCTGTGACAAGATCTTAAACACATACGTCATTGAAGATGAAATAATTCGTTTTGTTCCTGTATTGAAAATAAAATACAATCTTTGTTCAATATACTACCATGAATTACATATTTGGGACGCACAAACAGTAACCACAGCCAAGTATAGTTAGGCTGATGAAGTAGCAAATAATATCAGTGAACATTTTTTACTTTTATTAATTGTTGTTGAGGATGAAGAAGTAAGTACAGCAGTGATGTGTTGGAGATGGACACCGGTAATCTTAATTAGTACATAAATGTTGCCAAAGTTTTTCCTTGTTACTTTATCAATATATATTGACATTATTAATATTTATATACACATATATATATTTTGGCTTACAATTGTTATTTCAAGTGTATTTTTGTGTTGCAATTACGCTAGGCGGCTAGTAGTCATTACGTCCTCCAGAGCTAAAAAGAGAGAGATCCAGGCAAAGACTGAGGACGAGAGGATACAGTCGACTCAAGCAGCTTTTAAAGCTGATGTTTGAACATATTTTGGATTGAAAGCAAAGTGAAGCCATTAAGACTTTGTCAAGAGTCACGTGGTCTGTAAATTCTGCAACACCAGAGTCAAGTACTCGACAATATGACAAATATATTCTTGTTACTACAGTATGGCAATATATTGCTTTATATTGTGAATACTATACTATCTGTTGCCTGTTTTCTTTGAACTTGCTCATTATTTAAAAAAGATTGTGATCATTTTTGATTGACAACAGGTTTCTACATTCAGCAAAAGGAAACACCTGCAACATTTTTTTTTACTGCTGACACAGAAGCTGAAGCGCTCGTTTACATTGACCTGCATGACTCGCTCTTATCAGTGAACCTGTCAGCTACGACTTCCTTTTCTGACAAGTCTTCTTTACGATCACGATTATTTCAATTCGTAAAAATCCTGTTGTAATCTCTGAGGCTGATGCTCTCCTGACAAGAGAAGTGAATTTGACACCGAAGATAGTAGTTCAATCAAATACTTTGAATATAAACGGTCAGGTTTAGCTCTATTATACAGCTGTCTTTTGACATTGTGAACATTCTTATAACCTAAAATCGTAGCCCTTGCTTGCTTTGTTTAAGTTAAGGCCATAATAATAACCAAGCCTATCTATTATTTTGGGGAACAGTTCCAGTGAATACAAAGCATTTGAACATTTTTTTTTGTTTGTTTATTTGATGCTTTCAAGTTGCTGAATTGCTGCCAGTCTGTGTTTGTTTGTTTGACATGTGCATAACTGGAGGCCAATGATGTGAGAAGAAATATTAAATGGACAACAGGTGGTGATTGAGAACTAGAGAAATAGCTTCGAGGAACACCGATTTTATTTTATTTTTTCGCCTCTTGTGCCCATTGATTCTCCAGCATATCTGACATTTTAGAAATTGGTGATTTTGGCCGCCAGCAAAGTAGGCATTTTCTAACATGCATAACGTACCCGCGTCTGCCAATTGAAGTCGAAATGGAAAATGGAAAAATTGAGGAATCCAAGCGCGGCAAGGGTATACTTTCTTTTAATGTCATTCATCAGCAGCACAGATCAGAGGGAGATTAGGGAGAAGAATAAGAAGAGATGAAAAGAAGAGAAAGACGGAGGGAGGAGCTGGATACAAAAAAATACTAGATGAAAGGATTTAGGGTGTAGTATTGAGGTAGATGGGTTTTAGAATGTGAAATTGTGTGTTTGTGTGCGTCACTGCCCGTCGTTGTGTGCATGCAGGCTGATTCCTCAGGGTGTATCAGCAGTTAGAAGGGTGTGTGAACCTACGATTGCATACCTTTCCTCTTATTACTAATCCAAACTTGAATCTCTTGTAAATCTGTGACCTGCTTAAGGTGTTCTCATCAGGATGTGAAGATACGCTGCTAATCCTCGGGTAATTCACTGAAGCCGATCGGCTCCGACAGAAGTGGCGAGCTGCTCGGGTTGTGTAAGGATCTGGCGATACGATGGGTATCACGATACATGTGTGATGATACCATATATTGCAATATATTTTCTGGCTTTTATAACAGAGAACTGAGCAAATACCTTCTCTTATCGAATGTGAGAGTATTCATAGGAAAGATCTTCTAAAAATATTAACAAAAAATGTACATTTGTTTGAACAATAAAGTGCATTGACAGTCTCAAACAACCTGCAATATCCAGTATCTGTTAGTGTTTCATTTTTTTTAATGTTAAACTTTGTTAGGAAAAGGAAAGGACAGACTAGTGGCCAGAGATTTAATTGCACCACACGAATGAATAAACACTGTGAATATTTGAGTGGTAATTTCTAAAATAAAATTGAATGATTGTCTTTTATACATGCACTATTGAAATATTTACCATAAAATAACTTTGAATTAAAAATAATATGTTATTTAAAAGGTAAATACATATATATATATATATATATATATATATATATATTTGATTTGAATTGAGCCTCCACAAGCAACATTTTTTAATGGTAATATCTTCTTGACTTTCTGAGTGATATGAACAATAGCTCATGACTTTAGATATAGATACTTTGGGCATTTCGTTATGGTATGTTTACAGATATTCAGCTTTTATAGTGTTCTTTTTACTTGCAATATTCTGAATTAGAGGTGTATATTTGAAAGAATCTGGTGATACGATACGTATGACGATACACGGGTGACAACACGATATATCGTGATATTGTAGGAACAAGGATATATGTGTAGTATTGTCCAGTACTTGACTCGTGGTTTGTAAATCATGCAACACCAATGACTCTTGACGAAATGGTAACTGCTTTAATTTGTTTTCAAACCAAAATGTGTCTAAACATCAGCTTTAAAACCTGCTAGAGTCACTGTATCCTCTCGTCCTCAGTCATCGCCCGACTCTTGCAAGATGTCATTGTTCCTTTAATTGCAACGACATAATGACTGCTGCCATCTAGCGGCCGTAAGTTTAATCACTTCACAAAAGGAAATAAACTTGGTGAATATTTGCTTGTTAATTAAAAAATAAATCCAATTATTTAACTTCAGTGAAATCTAAACATAAAATAACTATGATAAAAATATGATTTAAAAAATGGACACAGTGCTGTTGAATATCATTACATTATAATTAAATATTTTGACATGTAAGTGTATCGTTATTTTTTCACACCCCTATTCTGAATTTGACATTTAATTTGAATTAGATCATTCATATAGCTACATGAGATAAGGATGCCCGAACCCTAAACACCTTACAGAGTTTTTGTATCAAAGAAAATAAGTTTTTTAGCACCAACAAGTGCAATAAAACAGAAAGCCTGCGATTATTCAATTATGTAACTTAGTATGTCAGAGAAAAGGGAACTTAATAGCCCATAATAACCGCTCATACTGTACATACTGATTGCACTGTAATTCTACCCTGAATTATGTTGTAATAACAATTATTCTTATTGCTCGTGGCCTAATTTCTGAGTCATTACGCGTCTTATGTAGTCCTTTTAATTTTAAATAAAGATTAAGCTTATGTAACGTGTACTCATTACAAACAGCTTTATAAGATTTGTTTTCTAACAACAATGGTGAATGTTTCTAAAAGTAATCGAAGTACTTTTGTAGATTTGAAAAATTGATCATTTTACTGAGGTGATTGGATGCAATACATCGGTACAACCTAATAAAGATTGTATGTATCTCAATAAAGCGACTATTTTCAGTATCAACCTGATTAAAACTCAACCTCCATTAAGACTTTATTTCTACTAATAAAAACTGTTTATCCCTCCAGGCGAGTCAAATGTCTCTTAGCCTTCCGTTCTCAAGTGAATCTGTGTGTACGTATGCACTTGTTTTTTTTATGTATTTGTTTTTCTTATAATGCAGGGGAGAGGAAATTAAAGCTCAGACTCGGCCCCGGGGCTTGTCGAACTGTCTGTGTCACGTCTATTTGTGTTTGTTTGTGTAGATGTTGATCTAACCCTCGACGGCCGTTAGTTGCGGCAGAAAATAAGGAAGTAAAAGCACTATGTTACGCATATTTTAAGGATGTGACTCATGTTACATTTTTTTTAACTGGATTTGATTTTAACTTCTTTATTTGGTATGGACAATTAGAGAGCAGAGAGTAGACTGAGGGGAACATACAAGCTGAAGGATATTGTATATATATATATATATACATATATATATATAGTTGGCTGTATAGGTGCTTTCTTTAGAAAATGAGCAGGTGAAATAGAGAAGACCATTCATTAGGCAGACGAGGTAATCTGTTGTAATTTGCTCTCTAAATAGCATCTCTGTAGACAATTATTATGTTGCAACCTCCTTCAAGGGGGTTAAAAAAATCCTCCAACTTGTCTTTTTGCTCATATATTTGTCAGTTATTTTGTTTTATCACGGTCTCTGTTCCACCATAAAACAATTGTTTGATTTCTAGTGAAATGTAAGGATTTAAAGGATGTAAATATTGTAAAACAAGGAGATAAAAACAAGCGTTAAGGCACACAGCATATTCATTCATTCTCTCATGGGGGTCTAAGGGGGGGGGGATAGAGCCTATCCCAGTTTCTTCGGGCGTGAGGCAGGGGACACCCTGGACAGGATGCCAGTCCGTCGCAGGGCACACAAGGATCACCATTAAAACACACACTCATTCCCATGGACAATTTCCCCAAGTTTCCAATCAATCTCTGTATGATTTTGGACTGTGGGAGGAAACCGGAGTACCTGGAGTAAACATGTGGAGAATATACAAACCAGGTCAGAAGTTGGCTCCCTCCGGACCTGGAAGTGAACCGGCAAACTTCTCCGCTAACCACTGGGCCACCGTACACGATTTATGAAAAAATATTGAGTGGTATTAGATGTTGCCAAAATATCAAATTGTATTGTGCTTTAAGGGTAACTGAAGAAACACAATATGTTTCTCCCAATGGCGCTTTGACAAAACACTGTTCCAGATCAATTTGCTGTGTTGTTTTTTCGACTGGGTCTGCGGCCTATTCAGACTTAGTGGTGTATCGCAATGTTTTTCTTCATGATACTGTATCGATATTAAACAGCACTGTATACGTTTTTTTCAATGTTTTTACCTTTGCTATTGACATACAACTATTCATGGCGCTAAATGGCAGTAGACATTGCGTCCTGTGCAGCTTGAAAATAAAATCCAGCGAGATCCTGCTCGATGTCTGAGGACAAGAGGATACAGTGGACTCCAAGAAATTTTAAAAAGCTGATATTAGGACGTAATTTAGTTTCACAAATGAATTAAAGAAGAATAAATGACTCGTCCATGTTCCTACAGTATAGCAATATATCTTCTTGTTGCCCCTGTATCGTGATAATTATTTTATTGCCAGATTCTTGCCTATACACACTACTACTCGCAGTTTGAAGGACCACATAATATAGAGCTACGAAACATGGAGGCAATGGTGTACTTACCAGACACAAAAAGGTCCATGGACCACGCAACCATTTTTTCTGACCTATGTACTGTACTCTTATTGTCTCTTCTGTTTGGAAGTCTGGCTGAATCTCCCGAAAGTAAAGTCGCTTTTCGACCAATCGGTGGCTGGCATTCGTTCAATGTCACCTTTTTAATCCACTCGCTTACATCCAGATCCAAGCAGGTACTAACAATTGTGCTTTGCAACTCAAAAAAAAATTGCAACTCAACTTCAAAAATAAAAAATAAAAGCAATCATTCCCTTATATATCGTTTTTTTGGGACAAAATTTGATTAAAATGTAGAATTGGTTTATAGTCCAATATGATGAAGACGATAATGTATTTTTCCTGGTCTTTGATAAAAAAAATATAAATAAGTAAATTTTTAAGGGGTTAATACTAAATAAATCTCACTTTTTATAGTTAACAAGCCCCTTTCCTGCTGCTTCAATGTAGTTTTTTTTAAACATTTCACATCGAATGAATCCTTTTCTCTATTGAACGTGATGCCTCTCCTAAGCATATGTTTGTATATGGGATAGTCATGCTCACGGCAAAGACTTGAAGTGAGAATGGAATCTTCTAACTATATATCACCCTCAATAAGCGTCGCTTTAGAAGCTACTTTAACAGATGCTGCTCGTCTCGCTCTTATCCAACAGCCTACCTTCTCAAATTCAAGTCTAGTAATGATTCATTACATGTTTTGGTCTCTTGCCACGTTCGATGCAAATACAAACGTGAACCCCATGGGATTCTGAGCAACACATTTTTTTTTTTGGACCCAACAAATCTCAGCCATCGTCGTGATGGAATTCTTCTTCCTTTGACGTAATAAAGAGTCTTTTTTCGTAGACGTGACCACACACACATGGTATGCTACGCTGAACGTCGAGACTGCTTTAAGCATCATAGCAGGGGAGCCCTGTCTGTAGCTTTGTGTCTGAGCATTGAGTTAAATACCAGACCATCATTCCAGAGGCCAGACTATTGAGTCTTTTAAACTCCTAGGTCGGAGATTATTGAAATAGCAGAAGTCTGTTTAAACTTGATTCCTTTTTAAGTTTTCGGTGTGTCTTTGGAATGAATATACGTATTCCTTGATTCGCGTTCCGCTCAGTTGTGACAGCTTCTGTAAGACGCCTGGTCGAAAAAAAAAGTTCTAATAAATGTATCTAGTCTTGTTATGATGCGACCAAAAATACAATTTAATCTACAGTTCTTTTAAACACTTCCCTGTTTCTCACTTGTTTGTCTCTTGCTGCTATGAAATTGGAATCTATAAGATACTCAAACATATTTACAAATAGCCAATTGTAAAATTGACTACACATTTATTAGATTAGATAAAATAGATATTGTTAATCCCTCTGTAGATCTCCTTGGGGAAATTGGGTTTCCACACAGTACAGGTCAGACATATAACAGGAACAAAGAGCAAAAAACGAGAACAAAGTCCAAAAAAACGAGAACAAAGGGCAAAAACGAGAACGAAGTTCAAAAATATAGAGCAAGGGACACCAAAGTGCAAATTAAAAGAACATGGATCAAAAACTTATGTTTGGGATGCCATGAGGTAACTTCTAAAGTTATTTAAACTAAGAATTGTAATTTCCAATTCTTATTTCCAATCTGCTGAACAGATTTCCCCGAAAACGTAATTCAAAACTTGCTAGCTAACAGACACCAGAAACATGATATTTTCATGGAACATGAACAGTATCATGAAACCTCATGAGCGGTTTTACTGAAGCCTCATTGACACGTCGCACATAAATTTAATGAATTGGATGTTGAGAAAGCTCTTGGAAAAAAAACACTGGGACATCGTGCACTTTTTCCTCGAATGGTGATGTGATCTTGATATACATGGATAAAGATACGATTTATTCACAATCTAATTAAACACACTGCGATTTATTGTGATGAAGTTCAACTATTTTTGCGGTAAAAGAAACGTATCGGGTCAGAACAGTTGTAGAGTAATCGGAATTTTTAAAAAGCGACTGTTGCTGTATTAGTATTTCAAAATTTGATAATGTCTTGATTTTTCTAAAGGGAAACGAAGACGTGACACAGACATTAATCGTCAGATTGATTTCTAGCCTTTTATTAAGTGTTCTTTCTCTCTGAGAATGATTTAATTATTTTTTCTTTACGAAAACAGCTTGCCGTGGAGATTTACCAAAATTAAAAGGAAAAATGTAACTCTAGATTTGTTCCATGTATAATTTCAAATTATTTTCGTTAAACTTGATCTTAAGAAATTGGTTAAAAAAAAAAGTATCATTCAGGAACTGGTATTGAAGTAAAAGTATCAGTACCAGTTTTGATCCATTCCTAATTGCAATCCGACCCATTTTGCAAAATCAGTGTCGGGATTCAGACATATTGTCTTTCTTTTTGATTTTAGATTGTTTTGCTGACTACTGAAGTTTCATAATAATTATATTTAGTCGTCTGTCAACAGCCTCCCTTTGGGAAACCTCTAGGGAAAAAGGGGACCTTCAGCTTTTTTCTTAGACTTTAATCTTCTGTCATTAACTTCCTATAATCTTAAACGTACACCGAGCAAACCTCACATACAATCTAGCAATTCACAGAATAAAAAGTTGGATATTCTCAGAGTATGTCTGCATTATATATATAATATATATAATAAGTAATGTTCTTTCTTTGTTTCAAGATTTGAATGATACACAACTTGTATTACGGAAGTAGTGAAACATCTTCTGGCTTTTACAATGAGTAACGAAAAAAAGTCTTAATCATGTTTACCGACATTTTATGGCGAGGAAATGACACCGCTTCACATGAGTTGTACATTTTGTGTTATTGCTCAAATGACTCTGACATCACAAATCACACTAAAACAAATTGTTTTATTCAGTTAAGAGGTTCAAAATCATGCTTCAGGTTGAAATATCTTGTCTCAATTAGTCAAATAATGTAAATAAAATTGCTATATTTAAACAGCACTAAGTAATATGAATACAATCTTACAAAGTTCATTTCTTTGATTTTATGTGATGTTTTTAAGCATTGCAAACTCACAATTAATCTTTATTTTTAGATGGTTTTACGTGATATTTGTTTTACTTATACGGGAGGAAGGGCTTCAGAATTGAAGGAGAGATTAACATGTTAAATAATGATGGATGTATGTGAGTTTAGGCCTGATGGTGGATAGATGGATAGATAGTTGGATGGATGGATGGATGGATTTACATTATTAATCCCTCTGGAGATCTCCTTCGGGAAAGACCATTACAAGAAGAGAAGGAGAGAAGCAGCTGGAGAGCTGAGGCATTAGAATCTAGATTACATTTGACATTTAACATGTTTGTACATTCTGTTGTTTTTATTGCAAACTATTTTTGATCTATACACACAAGGGTTTTTTTTCCTTTCGGTGTCTGTATGTGTGTGTGTGAGTATGTGTCATTAAAACCCGGCATCGATTAGAGATCTATCCAGCAACCGAGAGCTTTTAGTCTTAAAATTGCAGGTGGACTGTTTATCTCCGTCTCCCTCCTTCTCTTTTTCGATCCCTTTCTGTATTCAATTTGTCCCCCGCTGTTGAAAAAATCAATTCTTACTCTGCGGTTTTACCCTTCACAGTAAAACTCTTGCTTCACTCTTGTTTCTTTCTGACACATGCATGAATCACCGGAGCTCAAGCACCTAATGAAGTTGCTTGGAAACATTAAACGTTCTCTCATGTACTCAGACATACTTTTATTGATCTCATCTTGGATTAATCTTCTACTTCTCACCTGAATCCTTTTTTCATCACATTCTCAGACTCCTGAATTAGGATTAATTATAATGTTTAATAAGTATTTATGAAGTCAGAACGGGTGCATAAGTCCCACATACCCATAACATGAGATGTGTACTCGTACTATTAAGTTGCATTGACGTAACTCCATATTCATACTCGTAATCGAGAAGGCACGCATGCGTACTTGAAGACTTGTAGTCGTAAAATAAATAAAAAACAAGCGTTGACTATACTTTCTAAGCGTACGAGTACAAGTTACTAAAAACGACCTCTTGAATCTGACCTATTTTAGCAGTGATTGAGGTGCAAAACAAATATGCAGATTCAAGCGGTTGTGTTTAGTAACTGGTTTAGTAGCTTGTACTCGTACACTTAGAACATATGAATATGTAAATAGGTCAATGCAACTTAATAGTACGAGTACACATCTCATGTTACGGGTATGTGAGACTTGTGCCCCCGTTCTGACTTGATAGTATTTTATTGACATGATACTTCTCTCTGTTTCTTCTTTGATTGATCTTTGAACTTCACCATGAAAAGTTGCATGAACTTGGGAAGATGCTAGTAACTGATGGTACCTTGAGATACGATTGCCGGAGGCGGATAATTGTTCCTTTTGGACCTGCGTGGTGGTCGGATAGGAATGAAAACTCGTATGTAAGCAAATGTTCTCTTTGTAGTTGTAACTGTAGTGGAGAATAAAGATTGAGCTTCAAGTAAAGGGCTGTACTTGATGACTGTCAAAGACACACAACTAGTGATGGGTTGATGAGGCTTCATGAAACAGCTGATGATGTATCATGATACAGTGTCTTAATTTTGAAAGACCACTAGATGGCACCATTTGCTTTAGAATGGTTCTGATCTACTAATTAAATTAAACCTTGGGAGTGCTGTCTAGTTTCCTATTGAAATAAAGACACTGTATCATGATACCTCATGAGCTGTTTTATGAAGCGTCATCAACAGATCACTAAAACTCAAAAAGTAAACAAGTAGTTATATTTAAAAAAAGAAATACAATGTAACCACGTGAAGTAATACTATACTGTGACTCTGTATCATGATACCTTATCAGCTGTTTCATGAAGCTTCATCAACACATAACTAGAACTAAAAAAATAAACGTGTAGTAATATTTTAACAAAACAATACTATATAACCACGTGAAGTAATACTATACTGGGACTATGTATCGTGATACCTCATCAGCTGTTTCATGAAGCTTCATCAACAAATCACTAGCACTCAAACAGTAACTTGTAGTAATATTTTTACAAAACAATATTATGGAGCCTCGTGGAGTAATACTTTCCTGGGACTCAGTATCATGATACTTCATCAACTGTTTCATGATGCCTCATCAACACATCACTAGCACTCAAAAAATAAACGAGTAGTAATATGTTTACAAAACAATACTATGGAGCCTCGCAGAGTATTACTATACTGGGACTCAGTATTGTGATACCTCATCAGCTGTTTCATAAAGCCTCATCAACACATCACTTTCAGCCACACATCTCAGACCTACACATTGAACATGAATAGTTAAACATATACTGATAATGAAAGCGGTGCTCCACCGTAGCACTCTTGTTTCATACCGTACGTCTCTCTTTTACCATAAGTTTGATAAAAGTAGCAGCTAATTTGGAGTTTTGGTAACTTCCTAAAACTCTTAGACAGTTTGGCATGAGTTGGACAAACAAGTCACCTCCTTCTTCTGGGATGAAGCCTTATTAGTTTGAGAAGCTTTTCTTCTCTCCACTGGCTGCCTATTGTATTTAACTTTCTCTCCCTTCCTCCCTCTTCTGTCGATTTGTTTCCTCTGAGAGGCTCCTTTTTTATTCTTCTTATCTTACCCTTTGTCATCCCCCTCTCCCCACTCTTCCTTTGGATTCATTTAAACTGACTGTATTTACGATCATTTATCAGCACAGACTTAATTACATGTATATTTAATTATTGGTAACTCAAAGGAATTACGCAACCCTTTCTATCAAGATCAGCACTGACTTTCAGATTTAAAAAACGGACTATTTACTGTGTCAAATCATAACAAAGGTATCTCAAGACACTTAACAGTTTTAATAACACTTTAAGAGAAGGGAAATCAGGACCCAGTGGATCAAAATCAGCAAAACTGGCAAGAAAAAGCTTCTTTTAACTGGCAGAACCAGCGAATGATGAAATTAAAATACTGCACTGTATGTTAAGTGATTTTTAATGATTTGCTTTTGCAAGAATCTGGTGATATGTAATTAAGTAAGTATACTGAGCCCGAGCTGGAGTGTAAGTATGGATCAGATCACTGATGGAAGGTCTGACCATGAATAGATCTGAAAATAAGAACCAGAATTTTGAAATTGATCCTGAAAAAAACTTGCAGCCAGTGAAGAGTTTTAAGGATCGAGAAAATGCGAGTTCTTCTACTAGAGCGGGTCAGAATTCTCTTCAGAACTCCTTCTTGTTTAGACACCAAAATAAACTGTTACAATAATGTAAACAAGAAGACACAAAGGCATGGATTATATAAACTCCAGATCGTATGTATCACAACACAGAGGCCATATATGATATATTGCGATACTGTGGAAAAAGAGTTGAAAATTACAGACCGCATTAAACCTGACAAAGTCGTTACTGCTTTAATTTGTTTTGGAACCAGTATCCTCTCGCCCTCAGTCATTGCCAGGTTCTCATTGTTCCTGTAGCAGCAGAGGACATAATGATTGCGGCCATCTAGTGGTGGGAAGTTTAATTGCAGCAAAACTATTAACAAACGCTCTGAATACTTGTATATTGTAAATTGTAAATTTAAAATTCAAATTATTTTTGTTTTTTTTACTACTGTAATTGAAGTATAGAACATGAAAGAACTAAAAACATGATATAACTTGAAAGCAAAAAGAATGAAAATGAAAAAACAAGAAAATCGATACAGTGCGGTTGCAAATCAATACAGTATCTTGAAAGAAAACATCGCAATATACTTGTATAGCTATATTTTCTCACACCATTCATTTTATAGGAAAATCTTCAGGTAGTTCTGCCCATCTTTGCCAGAGGTTGTGTAGAAAGTGTGAAGCTCATTTTTATTCTAAGGAGTTTGTCACCACTCAGGAGCTGGAGCTGTTGACTGTCATTGAGGCCGATGGTTTTCCGTGGCTCACTGTAGCCAGTGGATGTGTCGGGAAGAGGCTTCTGCAGCATAATGGCTGTTGATGGTAACAGTTCCAGTCCGTGTATACAGTCTGAAGACGGCAACTTTGACACTGACACACAGACAGAAGATGGTCCTATATCTTGATATTGTTTCATTTTGCAAGAAGCAGACAAATGAGCAGAAGATGGAATTTTCCATTAAATCGGATAAAAGATGACAAAGAAACAAACTGTTTTATCAAAGTGGACTTGAGTACTAAGAGTGTGTGATGTTTCACAACTAATGTATGTAATGAACAAGATAGGACTCTGAAATAAGACGATCACTGTGTGTATTTGTGTGTGCATGTCTTGCATGCTTAAAGGATATGTTTTCCGCTTTTCTTCTTTCTTGTTTTGCATCTCTGTATTATCCTTCTTTCTTCAATTATATATCAGCGTTTCACATACATTGATAAGACCATGGTGCCCCCCAATAAAAACTTGTTTGTCAAGAAAAATATGATGAAATATTTTTGTCAACAAACTATTATTATGATAGGAAATCAAGTCAAGCAACATAGAAAATAGTAGTTTTTGCAAGTTTTCGTGGTAAAAATTTGTCCATTTCTACCTTTTTTTCTTTACCCTTTAAAACTCAACATTTTACACATTTGGGCAACAGTTATTTGCGTTCACATGGTCCATCGGATTTCATACTTTAGTTTTTCTGAAATTATTTCCCATTTTCAGAAACGTTGATTTTTGGCCTTTTTTACAAGTAAATACGTCAATTTCTACCCTTTTTTGAGCCTTTAAAAACAATTATTTGCGTTCAAAAGGCTACACACTGTTTTTAATTAGGGTTTGTTACAATAAACACTGTTAAATTTTGGTTAAAAACCCCCAAAATATAGATTCTCAGATTGATTTAGCGTGGGATAAATACAGTTCATAAATTAAAAACATAAAATAAATTAAAATCCACTAATTCATAAATGAACAGGAATAAATAGTTGTTTTTTTTATACAGAAGGGATGATTCAGGCTTCCACCTAAAACCAACAAAAGCCATATTTCCCTCCACTCTTGCTCTTTGCACTAAACCTTTCCAAATGTTTAAGTGGGAAACAATTTACACTTTACTGATGTGTTGATGAGGATTCATGAAACAGAGGATGAGGTATCATGATACAGTGTCACTACAATGACACTCTTAGTTTGAAGATTAAGGTTTCATTAAATAAGTATATCAGAGTCAACATATTGAAAAGCAGAGAGTTCCATCTAGTGGTCTTTTAAGTCATTGTATCACGATACCTCATCAGCTGTTTCATGAAGCCTCATCCATCCATCACTATTTTTCATGATGCACAATCAAAGTCACGATAAAGGAATTGGTCTTTTAGAAATGCTTAAGTAATATGAAGTCGAAAAGGTAGAACAAAAACATGCAATTAGAGGTTTAGTTATGAAGATTGCTTAAGACTATAGATCAGTATCTCCCCCCATATACATTTGAATTTGTATACCAATGCTGTACATTTTTATCAGGTTTTTTTTAGAAAATATTGATACACCGATATATATTTTACTATTCCCCCCCCCCCACCCGCCTGATACTGTATCGATATTTAACTGTGATATCCTCTTTTAATTGCATAGGGGTTTCTTTGAAATTATAGTTCGTTTTTTTCATAATTCTTTTAAGATTTATATATTTTTTGATATATGTTTATATACTGAGATTTTTTTAATTTACAAATAACATGCAAATATTCACACCTTTTGCTAATTTTTGTATTGCAAGTTCTACACAACTGTAGGAATTATGTTATTCGGGGAAAAACGTCTAGTGGTTACTGAGGACGAGAGGATACGGTCGACTCCAGTAGCTTGTATAGCTGATGTTTGGACATATTTTTGCTTTCAAAGCAAATCTAAAGCAGTTACGACTTCGTCAAGAGTCATGCCGTCCAGAGTGAAATACACAAGTAATACTACAGTACTATCCCTGTATTGTGATACGTAATCGCAAGATTCTTGCCAACGTGTACAACCCCCTTTAATTTAAAGCGGTAACCGGGGCCAGCGGGTATGTTTCTCATCGTGGGAACCAGAAACATTACTTTAATATGTCACGGGTACATGTGAACTTAAGTTATATTTCCTTCGGTAACCCATGATTCCCTGATACTCAAGTGAGCTCAGCAAACAATAATAAGGGCTTATCTCTCACGCAAAGATCAACCCTCTTGGAGGGGCAGCAAAACAATCCACAGCCGTTAGTCACGCAGTAAAAAGAACACGCAGACACAGTGTCTTCCCCGCTCATGTTGCATTGATCTAGCCACCGTCATATTTCTGGCGTCCATCAGGCGCTGCCACTGCGTTTACGACCCGATCCGTGCGCATAGAGACGTAGATCGCGGGTCAATGAGTTGCCTGTGTTTACGGCTGAATATGAACTGAACAACCACAAATAAACACACACACACACACACCCCAGTGTCACGATTTGTTGTTAACAGAGCGACCACAATTGTTCTCATTTCAAACAAAAGAAAGATTATGGTTTAAGTTAAAACACATGGCTGATGGCTTTTGAACAGCCATCGTAAAGAGTGGATGATAGAGGGAGGGGGGGGGAATACAGCTTTTTGTTGTTAGTTATTTTTTTATTTATTTATTTTGAGATTGTTGTCTGGGGAAAAATAGCAGAAGACCAAATAGCTTTTTTTTTTTTTTTTTTTTTTATTGACGGAGGGAATCGTGCTTTGATAGAAGTGGACTGGAAGACGTTACAACATTAAAGTTGTGTGTAAGATGAAACGCAGTCGAACACATGAAAAAAATCAAGGGAGATGAAACTGGGAGTTGAAAGGAATGAAGTGAAGGGAGTGACATTTCTTGCAGGTTGCGAGAGAACGAGAGGAGGGGAAAATAAAGATGGAGAGTGAAGGAAAGTTGAGGCTGTAGTTGGAGGAATTCCGCCAAATATACAATTCATTTTTTCTGTTATGATGGTTGTGGTTCGGCAGCGATGTACATTTGATATTGAATTGATGAGATTTCATGAAACAGCTGATGAGGTATCATTGATACAGTGAATTTATTTTGAAAGACCTCTACCTTGAGATGACATTATTGAATTAGTAGATCAAACAAAAGGTTATAAAGCAGAGTGTCATCAAGTTGTCTTTCAAAATGAAGTCACTGTATCATGATACCTCATCAGCTGTTTCATGAAGCCTCATCAACACTTAATATTACCAATAAATTAACTATTTACTTTGGTTTACAAAATAAAAACTATGCTAAAACAGTTAAAATTGATTAAAATAAGATGAGAGAGTGTTTAATTTTTTTCTGTTTGATTACTGAGGACAAGAGGATACGGTTGAGTCCAGTAGCTTGTATAGCTGATGTTTGGACATATTTCAGTGCGTTTAATTACGTAAGACAGACCACGGTGCATTCAATGACGTGGGACCAATACGATTCAAAGGAAAAACGGCATCAAATAAATTCAAATCATCTAAAAAAAAGGGGTTCTTTGATATTATAGTTAGTTTTTTTATGATTTACATATTGTTTTATTTTTTTATATAATTATATATTTTTTATTTACAAATAAAATGCAAATATCAAAGCCTTTAGTTCATTTTTGTATTGCAATTGAAAGTTCTCCACAACTGTAGGAATGATGAAATTCGGAAAACGTCTTGTGATTACTGAGGACGAGAGGATACAGTTGACTCCAGTAGCTTGTATAGCTGATGTTTGGACATTTATAGCTGATGTTTGGACATTTTATAGCTGATGTTTGTACATTTTCTTATGTTAATTACGTAAGGCAGTCCACGGTGCATTCAATGATGTTGGACCAGTACAATTCACAGGGAGAACGGCATCAACTAAATTAAAATCATCTTAAAAAAACAAACAAATGAACAACAGGAAACAGTGTTTTTTTTGGGGGGGTTAATGGGTATGGGAATGGGTAATGTTAGCAATCTCCTGGGTTATATTTTATTTGGCGTCTTCCAGAACTCGTATAACTTTTATTAAAATAAGAAAAGACTTTGTTTCTAAAAGTGCTTTCTCAGATTGACACGGACCAGTTTGGTGCGTTCAATAACTTGGGATTGTCTATGCTGTATTCAATAGCATGAAAGGAAGTAAAATCACGGATAAATAAAATCTATACTCAATTAAAATCCAAAAAATCAACAATTTTACAAAAGAAAAATGTTTTCTTTTTTAGTAAAAGTAAAATATTTAGGAATGCAGTACAGCTAGTTATATCTCTGGGTAAATATTTAATTTGGTATCGTCCATCTTAATATTTAACAGAAACAATTAAACAAGTGACCCCAACAAAAATATGGTGATTACAAAAATTAAAAAACTATAATTAATTAATATTACATTATTAAAAATATAAAAAAACACTTTAATTAAGTTTCAAAACACACTTTCTCAGATTGACACAGACTAGCGTGTTGCGTTTAAGACCCTAACAACTTGGTGCCGTGATCCTAGGATAGATCTGTGGTGCATTTAATATTGTGGAACAAATAAAATTGACCAAACATAAACTTAATTAAAATCCACTGAATTTACAAATTAACAAAATAAAAAATGTTTTGGAATGGGTAACAGTGATAGAATAATAACTTTTAGTGGTGTTTGCAGTTAATTTCATTTGAAGCGAACTGATATCCAAATGGCTAACATGAATTCTTCTTTTTTTTTCCAGAAATGGTGAGGAAGAAGAACCCCCCAATCCGAAGTGTGGGAGGTGAGGAGGAGGAAGAAGAGGAGGAAGAGGGGAAAAAAACAATAGGAGAAGAGGAAGAAGAGGGTGAAGAGGAAGGAAGACTGGGAGCGGAAGCCGACCGAATAAGCCGGCCTTCAGAACCGGAATCCTCTGACCATAACATAGATGAAGAACAAGGAGAAGAAGAGGAGGATGAGGAGGAGGAGGAGGGAGAAAGTGAGTGCATTTCTTCATCTGTCTCTCCCTCTTCTGTGGTCACGAGAGATGGTCGCGGTGAGGAGAGGAGTGGGAGAAGACGAGTAAGAGGGAGGGCTAAGCAAGGAGGATCCACTCTAACTCGTAGACAAAAGAACTTTTGGGATCCCCACGAACGAGGGAAGGGGGCGATGGAGGGAGAGCAGGACGATCACGCCAACCCTTTTCTGCTGACCTCCCACCTCCTCTCCAGACGGGAAGGAGGGGCGGAGTCGACGGACACCCCGCCGCTCTCCTCCAGCCCCTCGCCCAAACTGCAGGACTTCAAGTGCAACGTGTGTGGTTACGGTTACTACGGCAACGACCCCGCCGACCTCTTGAAACACTTTAGGAAGTATCACCTAGGTCTGCACAACCGCACACGGCAGGACGCTGCCCTCGACACACACATCCTGGCTCTTCACAACATGGCGCCCTCACAAATGCCTCTAGGTAAACTCAAAGCGTGGCCGAGTACCTACAAGTTGTCGTTTTTTTTTTTTTTGTTTAGCGAAAAGACAACATTTTAAGTTTGGAAAGTAGGAAATCCATGAGTCTCCCATGATTCATCTCATTGCATTGGAATCTATGATCATGGGTTCTTGCAATCTTTAATTTCACAAGTTTAATTCTTGTCACTATCTTATAATATATAAAATTCACACATTGAAACTGATGCACATCATTTACCAAGTGATTGTTTTTTTTATTTCAATTTATAATACAAAAAAAAATCAAGAAAAACTTTGTAATGTATTTGCTTAAGAGAATATATATAATTGTCGCTCGGCTATATTGGCTTAAAATAATTCCCAAACAGATTCCAATAACGATTTAAAAAAAAAAAAAGAATATATATATGTTTTTTCCATATATTTTAGGAAAAAAGTAAATACAAAAGTCACTCCCTGGGATTTATTGAAATAACCTGAATTTTTATTTGAAAATAATTACAATTTATTGTTACATTCAAATTGAAAGCTGACATTTAAATCACACAATGACGTTATTTATTTATTCATTATTTCTAGCTCACACAATGGCAACTCAAAAATACTTACATGAGTACATGCATCTCAAGAGAGAGTAAAAAAATAACTTTTTACCAATGTTTACTAAATAAATACATTGGGCTTTTTTTCATTTCACGATAAAGTGTAAACTGTATTGAATTTTTAAAACACAGATATTCCCTTGATTTCTCTAGTATTTTCTCTCTTGAAAATACAAATATACTGTAGATACCACTGTTTGAATTCAGTAAGCATGACACAACATTATGTGATCACTAAGCTGTGATAGCTTCCTTGCAAATTACTTTTATTTAAAGAAATACAATATATTGTTGTTCAAACAGTGACAACAAATCTCGTCCCTTCTTTTTTTATGCAGCAAAAAACCTTTTAATAAATAAGAAAGTCTGTTAATATCCTACTATTCATTTGAATGCATTGGAATCCTTTTGGTTAATCCATAACATAAAACACACTCTTATAAGACAACATTGACACTAGAGAGAATCATGGAAAACTGATGCGTGAACTGATGCCATGATTAACCAAGACATTTTTTTTATTTCAATATATGAAACGCACACAAAATGAGCCAAGAAATTAGTTGCCGTACACTTTAGGGATTTAAGAAATTCTCGATTAGAGTTTGGCGATATAGCCTTAAAATAAAATCTCCATATTTAGATTTAAATTATGTATTATTTTGTCATGTTAAAAATGTCTGCCTATCTCTAGCCTCTAGATATCACATGTATCCAAATAGTCTATTTAATAATAATTTTGTCTTCCCTTACAAATACAAACTTAATATAAGTTGTAAAGACAAATACTTTTACTGTTGAATCAAATTTATAAACAGGTATAACCTGGGTTTATAAGGGTCGATGTTGATTAAATTCAATTAAACGCCTTATATTCAACATAAATCCCGAGTCATAGAAAAAGTTAGTCCTGGGAATGTGAGTTTTATGTTTAGGTTTTAACATAAATCCACTATTTAAATCAGATGTTTCTCCTTCAACTTCTCTTGCTTGTCCAGGTGTGTGGGAGGTCCAGACCTTCCTCTGCTTCAGTTGCTTCAGTCTCCAGCCAAGTGCTGGAAAAATCACATTTGTGTGTCATTTTTCAACCGAATCAGACGCTCCCTGTGTTCTAGGTGCTGAGCAAGCAGTAGACCAATAATATCGTCACTCTTTTGTCTGAACTTCTCCTATTGTCGCATATTCTAAACATGTTGTCTCAGAAGACAAATAAAAAGGACATATTCTTGGAAACAAAAGGTCATATTTGTGCCCTAGTTACGGTAAAGATGGAGACATCTATAGATCTATCTGATGGACAAAATTGGGATAAAATGAATTATAGTAATGGATAATATGTAACCACGTTTATATTATATATTATATTATATATTATATTTATAAGCTTGAGTTTTAAGCTAAGAACTAGTTTTTGTTTCGTATTTTTCAGATTTAAAAGCAGGTCGTTTCGTGAAAAAGACATATATTTATCGAGAACAATTGAAGCTATACTTACGATATCTCTTGACAGGTTTTTAATGAAGTCAAACCTCTTTTAAACTTCATTCTTTCCTTCAATTATCAGTTCCAGTAGATACAGTTTTGGACCTTCATACATATCATTACTGTCATCGCTCTCTTAACGCTTTTAAATGTAACGAGAAAAAATGTTGCCGCGACGGTTCCAGAACTTTTCCGATGAATGCTGACGTACAGTTTGTTTATGCTTCCAGACATCCAGACAGGTCAAGGGTCACGGAACAAAGCCAAAGAATCTGCTAAGATGAGGCCAGATGCCAACATTCAGCCGCACAGAACCGTCATGATGAACGGCACATATGATGTACAGGTAAGAAAACAACCTGATCCACATTTCAACAGTAGGGATAAACTGGTATTAAGAGAATAACTTCAAAACATACAGTACTACATACTAAAGAAATTAATCACTTTTTCTTTCCCTTTCATTTGGAACTGTGTTTTTCATTATTAGTACATTTTTTAAACACTATTCCTTTACTATGATTGAAGAAAAGAAACTGTATTTTTAAGTACACAACTTTATTAAATAGCACCAAGAGTCATTTTACATTCAAATAGTGGTGATGGTTACATTTGTTTCCTTATGAATGTCCAAATAAACAACAAAACTTCATTTATAACAACAAATCTCTACATTATTGCGATAATTGTCGGATAAATAACAAAAACCTACAACTCTTATACATTAAAAAATGGTTGATAAGCATCTCAAGTATAAAACAGAGATACTTTTTGTCTAATAAATGTTCAAATAATGTCATGTAAATTATGTAGATGGGATAACCATTTGTATTTTTGATTATTACTGTCTGAAATGTGTTTTATTTTGACAAAAAGATGATGTTTTCTCTAAAGTAAAATTAGCTTGTGGCTCTTCAGGACGCTTGTTAAAGTCAAGTTTATTCAAAAATGTAACCTCATATACTAGTGAAAATTAGTGAAACACAAACTGTATATTTATTTTTCACTGTTTTTATCTGAACTGATGTAGATGGAACATATACGCTATCAAATTAATTTTATTTTAGTTTAAAATCTCAAATTTTCTGCAACATTTATTTATAAGAAAATGACTTTGACACACAATGACATTAGTGCAACTAGTGAAACCATGTTCATGGCTGGATAAGAGTTGCGGAAAGTCTCAAAAACTCTGGTTTATTTAAAAAATTGTCATTAAACGTATGTAATAAATGTCATGTTTTTTCATTAAATGTTGGTTGTCATTTAAAAAAGCATTTTAAAATCATGAACGACTTGCCGTAAACTGTATGTGTCATACTGACAAACATAATAATAGACTGACTGTTTTGGGCGTGCAAAAATACATGTAATACGTGTGTGTGAACACGCGCGCGTGTGTGTGTGTGTGTGTGTCCACTGTCAAGGAGTTTCATTCTCTACAAAAAAAAACAGCCGCCTATATTGGCTGCTAGTCACGTAATGGACACACTCGCTCACACACAGATTTTAGAAATAGAAAATCCAGCAGGCTTAAGTCGTCATTATGAAGAATAAGTGAAAGTAGCATTAAGAAAAAAAAAAAAACGGATGAAAGGGTTCTCTATTCCTTCTCTCGCTTTTTTCTCTCCCCCTGCCCACGTTTGGAAAATTCCATGTTGTCATGATGCCGAGGTGCCCCGTCAACCAACAAGGTTAAGGGGGAGGGAGGGAGGGAGGGAGGGAAGGGGTGGGTGAGAAAAAGCGAAGGAAAAAGTGAGATAAAGATAGAGATGCAGGCGGATAGTGGAGGAGGCAGACAGAAGGACGGGACTTGAAAACCAATAGTTATAATGGTTGATGTAATGAAACAGCTGTCAAACACATTTAGCTGCTTTCTCTCCTCCACTCGTCCAGTTGTTTCCTCGTCCTGACGGCTCTTTCTTTCCCTCCGTCTACGGTCTAGCCTTTGCTTTTTTCCATCTCGATCCTCACTTTGCTTACGTCTTTTCAGTCTCTACGACCACTTCTCTTCTTCATCCTCGATGTTGTCCTCCTTCACTTTGTTTCCTTTTTTTTTTTGCCGTGTATTCTCTGTTTCATATCAAGACGTTGTGTTGGGCTTATCTTTAATTGCCTGGGCAGAGTCCACGAGACATGATAATTGGATGATTGCTGTGTTGCGATCACACACAGTAATGGCTCTCATTAAGCCTTTGGGAATCTTTTTTTTTTTTTTCTCTGCAAAAAAACGATGTGTCCCATTTCACACTCTAATGACCGTATTTCTGTCTTAAATCTAGCGTGTCTCGTGGTCTTTGTAGTCGGGCCGGAGCGTTGCCATCATCATGGCTGGTTCTTTTTTTTTTTTTTTAATTCACATGTTAATGTAGATGAAGCTGATGAATGTGAATTTAGATTAATTTTCCCCTTTTTTTTTGTTGCTGAGACCATGACTGTCCTTGTCTGTTTCAACATGAAGTATAAATGAATACAAAGCAATGACAAAAGAAGAACAAAGTGATGATATAAGTACATGTGAAGGTTATAGAATAATCTAGATCAGGGTTATTCATCTAAACCTACCCAAGAGTTTCAGAAGGACTCTCCCGCTCCAATACTATTACTGTTGAATGTAAACAGATTAAATTAAATACCCCGGGTTATATGGAGTGTGTATTGGCAAGAATGGTGATAAAATTAAAATATAATTGCGATTATTTTACGAAATATTGTCATTTAATTAATGTGTTTATTTTTTCAATGTCCTCTTTTTTAAGCATTTTTAAAAAAATCAAATACAATAAATGATCAACTTTACATTAAGCTCGCAAGTAATTCTGACGGCCAGTAAATTAAATTAGCTTTAAATAAAATCGCAACCTCTGCGATAAATTAATCGCATTTTTGAATATCGCGATTGTATCGCAAGTGCGATTAATCGTTCAGCCCTAGATACAATGCATATCATAACAAAGGGGTAATGGCTTTAATTCATTGTGTTACTGTAGTAACAAAGGATATATTTGTAGTATTGTCGAGTACTTGACTCTGGTGTTGCAAAATTTAAAGACCACATGACTCTTGTTGAAGTCGTAACTGCTTTCATTTGTTTTGAAACCAAAATATGTCAAAACATCAGCTTTCAAAGTCGCTGGAGTCCACTGTATCCTCTCGTCCTCAGTCATCGCCTGGATCTGGCAGGATTTCATTGTTATTTAAGCTGTCAAGTACGAAATGACTACAGCAATCTGGCAGCCAGAGGTTTATTTACAACCCAAAATACAACCCGAATATATTTTCAATAAAAAAATATATATATATATATATATATATATATATATATATATATTATTAAAATTTAAAAACACTGTATTGAGCTTTAAACCATAAAATAATGGAAAAGAGATGTAATACGCAAACAAAAAATGAATCCAGTGCTGGCAAATATTCATACAGTATCGTGGAAAAGAATATCATGATATATCGACTACAACTCTATAAAGTTAGAAATCATTTAGCACTTAAGTATTGAAATGGCAACAGCTAAGTGACGCCCAACCTAATACTTGTTATTGTTATAAATTGTGAAAGAAAAAGGCACATGGGAATTTTCTTAGTGTAAAATTTACATCAATTGTTGTTTAATCTACTTTTTTCATGTCGACTTCATGTTGCTTTGAGAGGTTTTATGTTGTTTCTAAACTGGAGCTTTTCTGCTAACCGTAAAACAGCCTTTTACAATACATACGACAAAATATACTATAAAATGGATCAGTAAAAATTGCTTAAATGGCCGAATATGACCTGATCTAGATGGTCAAATAGTTCATCGGTATTAATTTTGAATGATAATTGATTATTTTCTTTTGCCAGGTCACATTGGGAGGAACACTAATCGGGATTGGCCGAAAGACATCCGACTGCCAGGGCAACACTAAATATTTCCGCTGCAAATTCTGCAACTTCACCTACATGGGGAGTAACTCCTTAGAACTGGAGCAACACTTCCTGGCGTCGCACCCTAACAAAGTCAAGAACGCCGCCCTGATCACCAGCAGCAGCCTGACGACGCACGACATCCTTCTGAAGGACAGGAATCTAACCGTGGAAGGGTCGGAGAAAACGGCGGTGAGAGCCGAGGACAATTCTCTGGTGGGATACTCCATCCCGGTCAGGGAGTGTTCCGACTCCTCAAACTGGACAAGCGAACGAGCCACCGGGACCGTTCAGGTGTATTATTGCTGCAAATACTGTAGCTGGAGTTGCGGGTCTTCGGGAGGATCGGCGGCGCTCTTGGAACACTACGAGCAACGGCACAGCAAGAGCACCAACAACTTCAAACATGGAGGCCTCGACAGAGATGGACGAAGAGACGTGGAGAGAGAGTTGTCATCCAAAGGTTGCAAAGATCCAACAAACCAAGGTACGGAAGTGTTTGTCATTTAACAGAATCCTTAATTTAAGTTAGTTATTAACTGTATTGTTCTCCCAGACAATGAAAATACAAAGGTTTTTCATAGAATATGATAGAATGTCTTCATTGTCAAAAGTGTATATTATTGAAGTTAAGTACCAAGTAATACAATAAGCACATTATGAAAAAAGGACACTTTAGAATAAAAAATAAATTAAAATAAAATCATTTTATCAATAAATACAATTAGAAAAACTAATATATCAATTAAAATGGATTTAAAAAACACTTAATAATATAAGGATATAAATAAATTACCGATCGAATATGTGTTTATAGTGAACATATTGGTTGTAACATTCATTTATTCACATTTCAGTACCAATATTTTAAAGAGCAATTAAAACAAAAATGGTCTGATTGGGGGTCATTTCAGGTCAATAATCAGGGGGTCATAGCGTGTCAAAAATGTGTAGTGAGGAGGTCGTCGAGGACTAGAAATGAATTTGACAGATTTTGGGTTAGAAACTGTTTTTAATTGTATTGGTGTGAAAATATCATAAGTCAAAATGCAAACAATAAAAAATACTAATTCCTAATACGAATCTGAAATAAAAGTGTTTCCCGTATGTTTCTAAAGAAGTTCTTATGATGTAATAACATTGTATTTGGCCCCCGACTTCATCAAATATGACCCTCTTTAAAAAAAAGGTCGACAACACCGCATTATATTGTTTTTAAACCCAAGCTAGGATAGTGCATTATGTAGCCTAATCAATTAATTCACATAAAATGTATCAACATTTTTTAATAAAGTTTTTTTGACTTCCTTCTAAGAATTGTTTGTAACGTAGAGTCAACTCACTTTTAATGTTTTCTAATCTGATATTTTATCCTTTTTATTTCAGACCCAAACAGCAACGACCCTGACGCCGTGGTGACGAGCTACAACTGCCAGTTGTGTGATTTCCGATACTCGATGGCGCACAGTGCGGACGTGATCGTGGTGGCGCCGCTGCTGTTGCACTACCAGCACAACCATTCCATCCACCGGTGCTGCATCCAGCACTGCATGTTCTGTCCGCAGGGACTCTGTCAGCCGCAGAAACACTTGGGGGAGGTGAGTTTGACACTACAGTGATGCATTATTGACTGTTAGCTGCCTGTCTGCTGCTGCACCGTATATGGAAGCAGCTACACGTGTGTGTATGTCTGTGAACCCGTCGATAAAACCATTATAGTGTTCAGCAAAGCCATTCCAGTAATTATCAGACTTTTTTTTTTTCTTGTAGACCCACTTCAATAATTATTAATTATTAAAACATCATTAGTTTGCACTTTAAGGTGCACTTTAAATCCTTAAATGTTCTCAAAAATCATCATCGTGCCTTGAATGTTTATGTGTTAATTATGTTTTTAGTTGCTGAACTCAAATGTGGTAAATGTCACCCAGAAATCTGTCAAAAATATTAGTAAACTGCCAAACTGCACCTCAGGTCACCGTAGCGTTACTTTGGTGTCAGCTTAGTATTACTCTGCGAGTCAGCTTAGTCTTACTCTCGAATCAGTTTAGTATTAATCTGCGAGTCAGCGTAGTATTACTCTCCAAGTCAGCCTAGTAATACTTTAAGTCAGCGTAGTATTACTCTGCGGGTCAACGTAGTATTACTATGCAAGTCAACGTAGTATTACTATGCAAGTCATAGTAGTATTACTGCTAGTAAGTCAGCTTATATTACTCTGCGAGTCAGCTTTGTATTACTCTGCAAGTCAGTTTAGTATTACACTGTGAGTCAGGGTAGTATTACTCTGCAAGTCAGCTTTGTATTACTGCTAGTAAGTCAGCTTAAATTACTCTGCGAGTCAGTTTAGTATTACTCTGCAAGTCAGCTTTGTATTACTCTGAAAGTCAGTTTAGTATTACACTGTGAGTCAGGGTAGTATTACTCTGCAAGTCAGCTTTGTATTACTGCTAGTAAGTCAGCTTATATTACTCTGCGAGTCAGCTTTGTATTACTCTGCAAGTCAGTTTAGTATTACACTGTGAGTCAGGGTAGTATTACTGTGCAAGTCAGCTTTGTATTACTGCTAGTAAGTCAGCTTAAATTACTCTGCGAGTCAGTTTAGTATTACTCTGCAAGTCAGCTTTGTATTACTCTGAAAGTCAGTTTAGTATTACACTGTGAGTCAGGGTAGTATTACTCTGCAAGTCAGCTTTGTATTACTGCTAGTAAGTCAGCTTATATTACTCTGCGAGTCAGCTTTGTATTACTCTGCAAGTCAGTTTAGTATTACACTGTGAGTCAGGGTAGTATTACTCTGCAAGTCAGCTCTGTATTACTGCTAGTAAGTCAGCTTAAATTACTCTGCGAGTCAGTTTAGTATTACTCTGCAAGTCAGCTTTGTATTACTCTGAAAGTCAGTTTAGTATTATACTGTGAGTCAGGGTAGTATTACTCTGCAAGTCAGCTTTGTATTACTGCTAGTAAGTCAGCTTAAATTACTCTGCGAGTCAGTTTAGTATTACTCTGCAAGTCAGCTTTGTATTACTCTGAAAGTCAGTTTAGTATTACACTGTGAGTCAGGGTAGTATTACTCTGCAAGTCAGCTTTGTATTACTGCTAGTAAGTCAGCTTAAATTACTCTGCGAGTCAGTTTAGTATTACTCTGAAAGTCAGCTTTGTATTACTCTGCAAGTCAGCTTTGTATTACTCTGAAAGTCAGTTTAGTATTACACTGTGAGTCAGGGTAGTATTACTCTGCAAGTCAGCTTTGTATTACTGCTAGTAAGTCAGCTTATACTACTCTGCGAGTCAGCTTAATATTACTCTGCAAGTCAGCTTTGTATTACTCTGCAAGTCAGCTTAGTATTACACTGTGACTCAGCTTTGTATTACTCTGCAAGTCAGCTTTGTATTACTCTATAAATCAGCGTAGTATTACTCTGCGAATCAACGTAGTATTACTCTGCAAGTCAGCGTAGTATTACTCTGCAAGTCAGCTTAGTATTACTCTGTGAATCACAGACTATTACTCTGCAAGTCACGGCTTTAGATGCTGGATCATTTTCTGTTTAAATGTTAATTAACTGCTTTCACTTTCTTGTTGCGGTGACCCTCTACTGCAGTAATAACTCTGAGCCAAAGCTTCACTTCTTGTGACCCAGAAAAAACATTTGGTGTGTATCGTATGAGCCGTACACACTTACAGCCGTTAAAAAAACTAGCTGCTAATTAAAAAGAGGCTGATTAGTAAGACTCAGGCACATATAATATAATATATGAACAAGTGTGAAGTTAATTGTTCCCATTTGGAGGATAGCAATAAGTCCCTCGTCGCCACAAATTCACCCACACGGTGCCAGCTGCCAGGGAAGCTGGCGCAGCTGTGGCGTGTGCTATAAAGATGGTTAGCAGCAGAAACGAAGGTGATGTAATTTATGTAACGAGGCTCTTCTAGACAGTTGATGCAGTATTGATTATCTTTGGATATCATCAGCATCGTTTTCCTTTAGGTCTCCCACCCGTTCGCCTGTCGGAAGCCTTCCTGCCCCAAATGCAACAAGTTCCCTCCGTCGGTCAAACAGCTAGAACCTGCTCCGTCCATCTCGCCGAGCAAGACTCCTCCTGGTTCTCGAGACGCCTCTTCTGTAACGTCGGATCCCACCAACCCAATGGTCACACAAGGTACACGAACATTTGGGTCACAATTCTTAATGAGGATGTTTACTTGTTTATTCATCATCACTTGACTATATGAGGTCAATCCTAGTTCCAATAAGTATATTAGAAACCTTTCTTTAGGACTTTAAGGCACCCTTTTATTTTCTTAATAATCAAAAAAGAAACGTCGGTCTCAATAATCTGTCAAAATATTGGTAAGGCCCTGGCCCTGTAGTATTACCCCACAAAGCTTTGTAGTATTACTCAACGAGGCTTGCAGTTATAATCTGCGATGCTCCGTGGTTTAACTCCCCGGAACTCATAGTATTACTTCATGAGGCTCCGTAGTATTACTCCAAAAGGTTCTGTAGTATTACTCCACGAGGTTCCCTATTATAACTAGATCAGGCTCCATAGTATTACTCCATGAGGTTCCGTATTATTACTCAATCAGGCTCCGTAGTATTACTCGAAGAGGTTCTAGAGTATTAATCCATGAGGTTCCATATTATTACTCTATCAGGCTCCGTAGTATGACTCCAAGAGGTTCTGTAGTATTAATCCTAAAGGATCCGGATTATTACTCGATCAGTCCTCCTAGTATTACTCCATGAGGCTTTTAGTTATATTCTGCAATGTTCCGTAACTCGCTGAAACTCATTAGTATTACCCCATTAGGCTCTGTAGTATAGCTCCACGAGGCTCCGTATTATTACTCAATGAGGCTCCGTAGTATTACTCGATGGGGTTCCATGGTGTTACTCCAAAAGGGTCCATAGTATTACTCCAAAAGGTTCCGTTGTGTTACTCCACAATCTCTATAGTATCAAGGCGCCTTAGTATTACTAAGCAAGGCTCCGTAGTACTACTCTGTGAGCCTCCATAGTTTTATTTTGCGAGACTCCGTAGTGTTAATGTGAGACTCCGTAGTGTTAATGTGAGACTCTGTAGTATTACTCCGCAAGAAGAATTACTCCGTGAGACTGTAGTATTACTTCACAAAGCTCCTTAGTATCTCTCTTCAAAGCTATATCGTATAACTACATTGGGCTCTGTAGTATTACTCCGTAAGGCTCCATATTAGTACTCAGTGAGCCTCTCTTGTAGTACTTTTTGAGCTTCCCTAGTATACCCCACAAGACTATGAAGAATTACTCTTGAGACTGTAGTATTACTTCACAAAGCTTCTTAGTATCTCTCTTCAAAGCTATATCGTATAACTACATTGGGCTCTGTAGTATTACTCCGTAAGGCTCCATATTAGTACTCAGTGAGCCTCCCTTGTAGAACTTTCTGAGCTTCCATAGTATACTCCACATGGCTCTGTAGTATTACTCTGTGAGACTCCATAGTTTTACTTTGCGATGTTCCTTAGTATTGCTCTGTGAGGCTCCGTAGTATTACTACACGAAAATCCATCCTTTGCATCCCAAAAATACAGTAAATAAATAATGTATCCGTTCATAGTTTCAGCGGTTAAATCAGTTTCTCTCTCAGCATTTTCAAATGTAACATCTCATAACCGATCCAGATAAAGATGGACAGATTCAGAATTGTTTCAATGTTCTTGCAGGAGTCACTCACCTGTGCGACCAGTGCGCCTTCGCCACCACGGACATCGACGTCCTGCTCCAACACTACGACACTTGCCATACCTCCATCAACCTAAAGGGGGTGACGCCTCACGTCAAGGCCGAGGAGGAGTCCGGCGGAGAAAAAGAAGGGGGGAAGAGAGCGGGAGAAGAGAGGGAGTTCTCGTGCACCAAGTGTCACTTCAGCACAGAAGTGGAGGAGGAACTTTTCAGACACTACAGGTGAGTTAAAAAAAACAAACAGGTAACACTCTTGACATGTAACATGTTCGCCACTTGGTTGAAAAGGTATTTTCTTTAATACAAATGCCAAGATATCATTTCTCTCCAACACACCGTGTCAGTCACCGGCGAAAACTCCTGAGAAAAAGCGGGTAAATAAAATGGTTTTCAGCGAGTCAGGCTTTCGAGACAATCTGTGGAAATTAGAGGCAGCCTCTCCTGGGGCTTTAATGACTGATACTTTTGTCAAGTTGTTTATCGACTCCTGTTGTTAAGTGCAGGTATTTGGCTCTCAGCGGTCATCAATTCCTGGTCATTTGGACTCGGTTATGGCATCATTCTCACACCACTCTGGTTAACTGTGAGAACTCATAAAAGTTAAAACCCTAGTATTCAGTCCATTGATTAATTAGAACGGTAAAAATGAGTCTATTAAATGTGTGGTACTCACTTTTAGGGGTTTTCACCTTCCCTGTGTTTGTCATTTTTCTTTAAAGAAAAATTCAAGATGAATATTTAGCGTTAAATAATGGTTCATTCGTGGCTTTAGGTTCTAAATTTCTCCCTCTTGTGTGCACTCGTGATGTATGTTTTAATCTATAAAAAGAAGGGATCTTTGGCTGGTTTCCTATGGCAACTCGTGGAAGATAAGTGGAGGAGATACTGCATCTTAAGATGTATTATAACCTTGACTGGGCGAACTAGTCGGGGAAGAGTAAACACCTGTTTCATCAGCAGTCCTGAGAGAAGCATTACTTTGCAGGTGGACTCCAATATGATGCTGCAATGGCTGCATTTTTCAAATTGAACTCTGACAAGCAGGGACACTTTAACAAACAAGTATACTGATGTGGATGACTTGATAAAGACACGTGCTTGTTGATCACAGAAGCTTCTATCTTTGATTAAGGTTTTTGCTAAATCAGGCTTTTTTTTTTACAGAAAAATAAATTAAAAACAACATTTTTTTTTTCTTCTGTATTTATTTTGCTGGTATTACAATTTTCTACTGACACACATTGCATGGGTGTATGGAAATACAAGTACAATTTAATAGGTATATGTGTAAAAGTAATTCTAAAACTTTCAGAGGATCCTTAAAACGTCTTTAAAATACAATACATTCATGAATCTAATAACAAGGCCTGTGTTATCTCGGTGTCAAGGTGACCCGAATAAATGTTTTTTAGGTATTCCTTGTGTTGTCTTTAGGTAAAGGTGACCGGGAGGCCGGAAAACAAATGTGTTTGAGGTATCATTTGTTTTCGGGCCTCCGGGTCACCTTGACCCAGAGACAACAAAAAAGATGCCACAAACACATTTATTTTCAGGTCTTCGGGTCACTTTGACCCAGAGACAACACACGTGATACCACAAACACATTTGTTTTCAGGCCTTTGGGTCACCATGACCCTGAAATAACACAAGGGTAAATTGGCATTAAAATGATTAAATATAATTTTCAAAGATTTAAAAAAAAATGTACATATGACTAGTAAGATTTTATGTTAGTTTTCTCTTTTTAAATTCAAAAATCTTGTTTTATAAAAAAAAAAATTATTTCCCGAAGGACAGCATTGATAAAGTTTCTCCTATCTTATCTTAACAACTTCGGGAAGAGGCGTTTGTATTGGACGACATGGAAAGCTATAAAAATCAATGAGAATTTTCTGTCGAACCAAATTTACTTCATGGCTGAAAGTGTTTACTGATAATAAAACCAATAATACATATGAAGAACTGTGTATTCCAATCAAATCATTATTGCATTAATAATTGATTTTTCTTTTTTCCATGTTTGGTTTATCATTAAAAAAATAAATGTTGGTCTCAAAACGCTTAGATCCAAATCTGTTTACATTGTAGAAACCCTTTAAAGTATAAATTATATATATATATATTTATGGCACTAAGTGAAGAACTAGTTAGTGCTGCTGATGACAAAGTAAAATAGAGGTTAGCCGGAGGATAAGGGCAGACAAGCTGGTGGATTGAGAGTAGGAAGAAAAAAAAAAAGAAAACCTGCGAGTATGTTTGGCTGAATTAAGAGTCAGATCTTGTCCTTAAGAGAATCTAAACCCCAGGTCGAGGAGCTCAATTCAAATAAAAGTGAAGTAAAGACAGAGCGTTTCCCACCATTCATTTAATTTAAATAGACTGATTCTGAGGGACAAAGTTTAAAGAACAAAAAAATCAATTGAATAAAACGCTGATTAGAAACGAAATATCCCTCAAAGCCGACAAACTGTATATAAAACTTCCAAAAAGACAAGTGACTGACAGCACTAAGTGAGGGATGAAATGAGAACACTCTATGGGTTTATATAGTAATAGTGATGTGTTGATGAGGCTTCATGATACAGTTTCTTCATTTTGAAAGACCACTACTGTAGATGTCACTCTCTGCTTCTCAATCTTTGATCTACCAATTCAGGTCTTTCAAAATGAAGACAATGTATCATGATACCCCATCACCTGTTTCATGAAACATCCATTTAGAACGGAAGAATTGATAATGTCAAGGTTAATTTTGTGATAACGATAATAAAAGGTCAAGCACTTTTGTACCTTTTAACCTTAAGTACGGGTCGATGAAGCTTCATGAAACAGTTAATGAGGTATCATGATACATTGTCTTCATTTCTAAAAGACCACTAGATGGTGCTCTAGGTTTTATGGATTTAGTAGATCAGAGTCAGAGATTATAAAGCTGAGAGAGCTTCATGAAACAGCTGATGATGTATCATGATGTGTTTTCATTTTAAAAGGTGACTATAAGTTTAAAAATGAATTTGTAGATATGAGCAAAATATATATAAAAAAAAAACACCATTAAAGTTCCATCTAGTACTAGTGGTCTTTCAAAATGACGACACTATCATGATACCTTGTCAAGTGTTTCATGAGGCTTCGTCAACATATGTATAATCAATAGTTACCTCTACTTGTGTAGACGTAAGACATTTCAACACCAAACACAATAAAGCACTAAAACTTGACTTACCGTTTTCTTTATGGCAACGATATCTATGTGTCACTTACCCTTCCTCAGTCATTCCAATGGAAGTCATGGAAGAAGTTTGACTTCAATTCCATCTCCTTCCACAGGCGGGTCCACGCGTGTTGCCGCTGTCGACACTGCGACTTCACGGCCCCCGACTCGTCGGCCCTGCTGGACCATTTCAACTCGGCCCACTGCCGGGACTCCTCGCCCTCGCTGAGCTCCATGACCACCCTCTCGCTGCCCACCTCGCTGACCACCTCGCTCACGCCCTCGCTGACCTTCTCCGCCAACGGCTGCTCGGCGCCCTCTACCTTGGCCATCAAAGAGGAGAGCAAGGGCGACCTTCGCTTCCTCTACTCGCTGGCGCCGCCCGAAGGACGGCTGGCGGAGGGAGGGCGGGACGAGGCGGCGGGGTCGGTCAAGTGCGAGGGAGGCGAGGAGAAGGACCGGGAGCGCGAGAAAGGTTGGATTCTGGGAGACACCAGAGGGATCGGGGAGAGAGGAGGGGAGCAAGCCCATGGCCTCCTGTGGGTCCCGAAGGAGAGGATGGTCCCCGACAGAACCATGGGAACCGGTAGCCCCTCCATCTACCCTTCGTCGCTGTCGCTTCCCTTCGTTTCTGCCAACCACGAGGCCTCGCAGCAGAAAAGAGGCGTGGCCTCCCCCAGCATGGTTTACCTGGGAGACACCAAGTCCTTTTTGGGAGATACCAAGTCCTTTTTGGGAGACGCAAAGCTCTACGGCGGAGGAGGAGGAGGGAGGAACGGAGGCACCAACATGGTGGAGAAACAATTACCGTCTCAGCCGCACACGGCAGGAGGCGGAGTTGGAAGTGGAGGCGCACATGATGGAAAAGGAGGAACCTCTAAAGAAGAGTCCCAATCCCTGCTCCGGGTAAGAAAGATCTGTTGCTTTTTTTTCTGTTTTTTTTTTCCATTTGCTTCTCTGGATAATCCTGTCTTTGTCACAGCTATTGGGTTTGGGCTCAGATATCACACGATAAAGGAGGTGTATTGAGCTCTACCTTTCTGCCTCCTTCCTGCTGAGAGCTTTTATTGTGAAAGTGTCGTTAATAATATGCCTTCATCTTGGGGTTCTTTGTGTCAGACGGGGATTAGAGCGTTGGCAGCAAACAGCTGGAATCAAATCCATAATCTAGTTTTGAATGAAGCAACCTATTTGTTGTGTCTTGTGGCTCGAGGACCCATTGAAATTACCAAAAATGAAAAATCGGAAGGCACCAAATATACTGACAAAAGAAAAACGTTGTGTTACTGTGTTTTTTGGACCTTAAAGCACACTAGCAATAATACAGAAGCTTGTGGAGTAAAAGTATGAAGCCCAATGGAGTTAAGGCCTAAAGTAATAGTACAAAGCCTCGCCGACTAAAAGTAAGAAGCCTCAATGAGTAATAGTACGTTGTCTCGCTGAGTAATAGTACAAAGCCTCGCAGAGTAATAGTACGATGCCTAGCTGAGTAATGGTACAAAGCCTCGCAGAGTAATAGTAAGAAGCCTCAATGAGTAGTAGTACGAAGCCTCGCCGAGTAATAGTAAGAAGCCTCAATGAGTAATAGTACGAAGCTTCGCTGAGTAATAGTACAAAGCCTCGCCGAGTAATAGTAAGAAGCCTCAGTGAGTAATAGTATGAAGCCTTGCTGAGTAATAGTACGAGCCTCGCCGAGTAATAGTGAGAAGCCTCAATGAGTATTAGTACGAAGCCTCGCTGAGTAATAGTACAAAGCCTCGCTGAGTAATAGTACGAAGCCTCGCTGAGTAATAGTACGAAGCCTCGCTGAGTAATAGCAGGAAGCTTTGCCGAGTAATAGTACGAAGCCTCGCTGAGTAATAGTTCGAAGCCTCAATGAGTAATAGTACGAAGCCTCAATGAGTAATAGTACGAAGCCTCGCTGACTGATTCTACAAAGACTTGCCGAGTAATATCACAAAGCATCGCTTTCTAATGGTACAAAGCCTCACTGAGTAATAGTACAAGCCTCGCTGAGTAATGGTACAAGCCTCGCTGAGTAATGGTACAAAGCAAGCAAGGCCTCACCGAGTGGCATCGTAGCTTTTCAAAGTCTTACTAAAATATTTATATTTTAAGTGCACTTTAAATAACAATATATGAAACACTTGTTTCTCAACAATTTGCAGTGCCATGATTTTTGGTTTCACAATTTTCTTAATGTACCAGACGTTACCACCTGTGAGAATAATGCCACATCCTGTATCAACCTGGCAGTTTTCAGCCAACACTAAGTAGTGGTAAAATCTAAAAGTATGAGGCAGGAAACATCAAGTATGGTTTTAAGGCCGGATTTAAAATAATTGCCAGATATATGTTTAACAAGTAAAAAGTAAGGAACATTACTAAATGTTCTCTATATGTTTTAAAGCATTTGATGTCATTCTTAAGAGTTCCCCGGTGTTTATGGGGCCACATATTTTCCATTAATAAACGTATTTACTATCATAAATAGTAGTTATACTCTTGGTTATGAAGTTGTTGTTCATTGTCCGCACGATTCCATGACGTCACTTCCGACACTTTTCCACTTTCTCTGTGCGGACAAAGTTAGACTCCAGCGACCGCACAGATAAACTTTCCCGTTGCCGTGGAACTCGACAGTTCCCATGGTCACCTCCTCGTCACTCGGGTTCTTTCTGGAGCCACAGAGCTCCTCAGTCCTCGCTGATGTCATGGACTGGCAAGAAGCGTCTGCGGCCGCCGCGCTCGCATGATCGAATGTGATGGGAATCGTTTGTGGTGTCAGTTCTGTGGTAATATACGTGTATGAGTTGATTGTACGGCACAATATTCACATTTATGAGTCTGCGTGTATAAATATATATGTGTGTGTGTGTGTGAGTGTGTGTGAGCTCGTGAGGTGTTGGCACTCGCTTGGCAGAAAAGCCATGGGTGTGGTCGCGAAGGGTTTACTCATTATCTTGGGTGGGGCTGGAAGTTTGAAAAGAATGAGTCTGCTTGTGTGAGAAAGACGTGAAAGAACATTCAGATAAAGAACATATTGTAGATTAAAAAAAAAGACACAATGTTTTCACTCTTTTTTCAGTGATTTGACTTCATGATTAATCCTGGTGTGAACTTTGACGACACTATGGGTTTTTATGGATCGTATTCGAGGGTCTTTCTTATGAATCATTAAAATAAATGGGGAAAATAACATGGTAGAGATAAAAAAAGGATGAAAAGAAAAAGGTCAATAATTATATAATGTATTGCCAGAGGAATCTGAACCTGAGTTATCGCTTAAACTCTATATGGGAATAACCTTTTCAGCCATTTGTCTTCTACTAGCACCTTATTTGTCCTCTGTTCTCCTTCTAGCAACACACACACACACACACACACACACACACACACACACACACACACACACACACACACACACACACACACACACACACACACACACACACACACACACACACACACACACACTTGGAGAAGCTCTGATTTTTAAGATTAGGTCACAGATTATTTCACTCCGAGATGATAAACTGGAATCGTATTGCTTTATTACATTACTTTCTAAAAACAATGGAATGTAATGTGTTTTTATTGTCATTATATTATATATATACAGTATATATAAGTAATTTGAAGTACATTTCCAATGGTCAATCATGCATCTTGATTGCAAGTATGTATATAACATATATGTATATACAATTTGTTTTGCAAAATCAACATGTTATTAACAGTAAATCACACATTTTTTGAAATCTCTGATTTTCTTTGGAAAAATCCAAATCCCCAAAAACAGAATGTTGTAAAAGAAAAGAGCCCAAATCCCCCCTCAATCATGAATGGGAAGAGTCTGGGAATAGGCGAAGGATGGATGAAAGAAGCAACTCAAGGACTCAAAAGATACAAACAAATGGCCAAATTCATAATTCATCTCAACAAGTGTGGATCCTCCGTCCTCTGTTGGTTTTGTTTCCTCCCTTCTTTCTTTCTCCTCGCATCGATCTCTCGCTGTCCTTTAATCTTTCAATTCTCTTTGGTTTCCAAAAGCATTTTTTTTTCCAACACATTGGACGAAATAGCAAAAGATCAATACAAGCCGGGCATTCAGACGTGCACGTATTAATCATGTATTCGTTCCTGAAGAACACACAATATTTTCTCAGAAAATATCCTAGATTTCAATGTTTTGTTTTGTCTGGGTATAATCTTGAATGTTTTATATTGTGTTATAGTGCTTGTTTATTTTATTTTAATGCATTTTTCTCATGACACATTTGCTTAATTTGTCTTTCAGAGTAACGAGTACACAATAAAAAAAAAAAAATCTATTTTACCTGGCTTTCTTAACAGTGCCCATGCTTCAATAGTGCCAAAAAAATTGAAAAAAAACCACAAACCTTGTCCAAATTATTTAGGTTTTCTACTCAGTACATGACATTGCAGGGGTGTTGAACTCAATCAAATAAGGGGTAAAAATATCTTAACAATTTAAAGTTGTGGGTGAAAAAAAAAATATATATATATATTTACCAACGATTGTTATGTAGTCTTTTCCTTCTCTGTGGCTCAATTAATTCTTATTATCTTCACTAAACTTTACAATTGTATTCCCACCCTCTGACCCAAGTTTTACTCTAACTGGAAGTCTTGGTACATGTGTTGAAATTATAGTTCATGATAACAATATTTCAATGTATCTACTTTGATTTTGTTCAACGGTACGACGGGCCAAGTAAAATTTTTCTATTGGTGTTGCAGAATTTACAGACCACATGACTCTTGACGAAGTCGTAACTGCTTCCATTTGTTTTCAAACCAAAATATGTCCAAACATCAGCTTTAAAAGCTGCTAAAGTCGACTGTATCCTCCTGTCCTCAGTCGTCGCGGGGATGTCATAGGGTTTTTATTGTTCCTTAAGTGGCGGAAGACATAATGACTGCTGCCATCTAGTGGCCGGACATTTAATTGCAACACAAAAAATGAACAAATGTTGTGATTATTTTATTTGTAAATATAAATGTTTTAGAAGTGTTGGGAATAAGAATCCGGTACATTGTGATACTGTGGTATCAAGGATATATTTGTAGTATTGTCGATTACTTGACTCTGGTGTTGCAGAATTTACAGACTACATGAGTCTTGACGAAGCAAAATGTGTCCAAACATCAGCTTTAATAGCTGCTTTAGTCAACTGTATCCTCTCGTCCTCAGTCATCGCCGGGATCTTGCTGGATTTTATTCTTACTTTAGCTCCGGAGGACTTAACGACTGCTGCCATCTATTGGCCGCAAGTTAAATTGCTAGACAATAATGAAGAAAGCACTGAGACTATCCGTGTTGTAAATGTACGTTAAAAATAATTTAATTAATTTGTTTAACACACACTTTTTTCACAAACATAAATTGTTAAAAAACAATGATATGAATAAAATGTCTTGAAAGCCAGAAAAAAAATGTATTAAGAAAAATTGAAAAAGTGCTTTTAAATATTGATACAGTATCGTGAAAAGAAATATTGCTTTATACATTGTAGTGTAGCCATATTTTCTGACACCTCTACAAAACAATTTTTTTTTTCTCATAA
Source organism: Callionymus lyra (assembly GCF_982586985.1). Taxonomy (NCBI): domain Eukaryota; kingdom Metazoa; phylum Chordata; class Actinopteri; order Syngnathiformes; family Callionymidae; genus Callionymus; species Callionymus lyra. Next base: position 10,769,842 of record NC_141820.1, read on the forward strand.
AAATAAGACCAAAATCTGCCCTGCTTTTTGTCTTGTTACTTATTTCTGTTACAACTGCTTTCATTTGTTTTGAAACCAAAATATGTCCAAAAGCAGCTGTATCCTCTCGTCCTCAGTCATCGCTGAGATCTCACTGGATTTCATTGTTGCTTTAGCTCGGGAGGACGTAACGACTGCGTTATACATTGTAGTGTATCTATATTTTCTTACACCCCTACTAAACAATTGTTTTTCTCCAGATGTTTAATTTTTTTAAAAATAGAAATAAGACCAAAATCTGCACTGCTTTTCGTCTTGTTAGTAATTTCTGTCACAACATGAACTAGTACTGGTAACCATTTTGGTTATGACTGCTTACATAACGTTTACAATTACAAAACAATCCAACATTGTAGCTTCAGTTGAAATGTACGGCAGGAAGTTGTGTTTTCTATTCATTCAGGATTGATGTGTCAGATTCTATCTCCGCCTGGAATAATCACTGGTGGAGTGAGCGACTCCCAAATTTGTTTCTGAACTGACGCAACATTTTGAAGCTGAGTAAATATGATTCGCAATCTGCGTTGCTACTTAACCACCTCCTCAAATAAACATCATCGCATTTCACGCACATTTTCATGCGTTTGTTTTGTTGACTCCTGTGAGAAAACAACTAAGTGTTTTAATGCAATAATGATCAGTTTTGCCGGACGAGATGTTTGTTTACCTGTCGGCTGGTGTTTGTTTCTCATCTCATGTCGTGGATGTGAGTTGAAACGAGTGCTTTCACGAAAAAACATCATGTTTGTTGGTTTATCCACCGACGAATGCATAGACAATGGATACTATCAATAACCAGATCAACAAATTTCAACACATTTTCCATAATATACACAATTATTTCTGTTTGTTTTCTTCTTTAAAATGAACTTCACTGTCACCTTGTTTACTACAAATGTTTTATCATTACCTCTGCCAAGGAGGTCGCAAAGTGCTGGCGTTGGTTAAAACTTTTGTAAAAAAGTTGAATTCAACAGAAACACATTTTTAACAATACATTTTATTTTGTTGGTGTTGTTTGTAGGTTTGGTCCTTAAATATCGTACATAGATGTATATATTTGATACATTATTATGTTTTATTACGTAATAATAATCATAATGATAAGGTTGTGTAGTACTGAGTACTGTGTAGTTTTTATTTTAGATATTGAAACGCAAAACAACATAATGATTAATTATTCTTGTAGTATAGTATTTTTTTGTATTTTATATACTGAAAAAGAATATCACTGATGTTGATTAATTAAAGTTTTGTAGAAGTGATTTTATTTTTTGTATTTAAAAACAATAAAAATAATGATAATACTTTATAGTTGTGTGGTAGTGTTTTTATTTTATTCGTTTAAAAAAAATTACAATACTTTGTTATTTATATTACTCTCTGTCACTGGTAAGGTTTGTAAATAAAATAAAATAAATGTATCATAAATAAATCAAATAATAAATACATAAATAAGGGTTCAACGCAAACAGTTGTCAAATTGCACTTATTTCAATATGTATTTTATTCTATTAATGTAATTGTATTTTAATTAATTATTATATTTATCAAATTGTATACATTTTATTTCGTTTTATGTCATATTGTACACCTCAAAATATATTTTTCATAAAAAAAAGTTTTGTTTCTCACTCTAAGAGCAACAACAACAATAATTAATAAAAATAATCATACATTTGTTTGAACACACAGCAATGTTATGCAAGCTTATAATTAAAATATCTAAAAAATAAAAGTAAATAATACCTAAATGGTTTAATTGTAACATCAAAAAAAGAATAATGATAATGAATCACAGTTATATTGTAGTGTTTTATTTTCTTAATGAAAAGAACAATGATGATAAATCAAATTTGTGTAATTGTCATTTTATTGTTGAATAAAAAAAAATGACAATGATTATATTGATTAAATTTAAGTTGTGTAGGAATGTTTTCTATTTGTTAAATATAAAAAAATGAATAATAATGATTAAAATATTAATATATAAATATATATATACAGTAAATAATACTTAAATAGTATTAATATTTCATCAAAAAACATTTTTTTAACTCTCAATATTGCTTCAACATTGAAACTATCATTGATCGGCATGAGCTGATAAATATACATAAATCCAAGTGTAAAGAACAATCAACATTACACGCTCAAAACTTCCACGTGCACACGTTTACCCTAAAATACACAAGACTAGCTCTGGACTTGTTTTTAAGTCTTACTCACCAACTCAACTAAAATGTGTGTGTCTATGTGTGTGAGTGTGTGTGTGTAATGTCGCGAGTGAATTGTAGAAAAACTATTGTGACATGTTTTCAACAGTTTTGGGATAATGGTGTGTGTGCGTGTGCACATGTGTGAGGGTAAAAAAAACACATGATTGGTTTGTGGTTTTTATGCTCAGTGACAGTCACAGTGGCCTCATTGTCTGAGAGGAATATTACATCTGGCAAGAAAAACAAATGACACCATTTTTGAACCACACTCCAAACTACACACGCGTATCACAACAGACAGTCAGTCATACGAGGAGGTGACACTTGATTATTTTAGGCCGCTTTCATTCAGATGTTTACTTCATAACCTGTGATTTTAAAGGATAATTTTGGGGGGAAAAAATGTCGTTGTAGGTTTTTTTGTAGACCACATTAATTCATCTTTGCCACTTTATATAACACATTATGCGTACATTTATATTCAGTGTTTTTGTGTCACAAAACTGGCCTCGATTTAAATTTGTTTGAGTATATTTGCCGATATAAGTTGAGTTTAAAGGCTCTTTGAAAAATAATGATAATGAATTAAAGCTGGACGGTATTTTTTTTATTATTATATTTATTTAAAAATAAAAATAATCGATTTAAGTTGTGTAGTAATGTTTTTGTTTTATTTATAAAATAATAAAAATAATCAATAATAGTTGTGTGTAGTAGTGTTTGATATTATATATTTAAAATAATAATAATAAAAATAACAATAATATATTATATCTGTATAGTATTGTTTCGTTTTGTTTATTTCAAATAATACATATATTGATGATAAATTATAGTTGTGTAGTAATTTTTTGATTTGATTTATTTAAAAAAACAAAACAATCTATTATAGTTGTGTGTGTGGTATTGTTCAATATTATTTATTTAAATAATAATAAGAATGATAATAAATTATAGTTGTGTGATATTTTTTCTATTGTTTATTAAAAATGATAACTTTTTTTTACTTCTGTAAAATTTTTATTATTTTTATTTATTTAAAAGTTTAGTATAATGTATGCTAATAAATTGTATTTATTGTATTTTATTGCAAAATGAAGACAAAAAAAATGCTAATTTATTATTGTTTAAATTATTATTGATCTTTATGAAAAAGTAATGACAAAATATAATATTGATCTTGATGCTAATGATATTATGTGATAAAATTATTATTATTTATTATTAAAAATAATGAGAATAATTTCAAGAAATCAAAGTTTTATTGTAGTGTTTTATTTTCTTCATTTAAAAATAATAAGAATGATGATAAATCATAGTGTGTAGTTGTCATTTTATTGTATAAATTAAAAAAAAAAACAATGATTTTAACAATTTCAAGTTGTATAGGAATGTTTCTATTTTATAGATTTAGAAAATATAATAGTGATAAAAATAAAAAAAATCACAGTCGCGTAATACCTTTTTTTTATTTGCATTTAAAAATAATTACGATAATGATAGTAAATTAAAGTTGTTAAGTAATTTATCTGGATTTAAATATAAAGTCATATAATGTGATTTCCCAAGTTAATTTACCACACTTTGTATAAATATTTATCATATTTTTAAGCACAGTATTCAAGTATTCTAACACCGTCAGGTGAACCTCTTACAGCCTCATTAAGACGACACTCAAACCATTGCAACTTTGTGTTTTCCAATTATGCCTGAACATGTCGCCCACATGTACAAATGTACGAGCAGCGGCACATTAAAAAGATCTCGTCTTATTTTTGTGAACTCAGCAGAAGAGGTGCGAACGGCTTTCATTTCTTCTGGACCTTTCTTTTCTCTCAGTTAATTGCTCCATCTGAAGTATTTGTTTGTAGTGACAGGATACGTCAACTGTTCCTCTGTACTTCATTTACAACTACTGTCTCAGGTGCTTCCTTCCATCTGTCGTCGTCACTGTGTCCACAGAGCAGAAGAAAACCTGCTTGGATTAACAAGTATTTTCACTATCACGATACAGAGACGACCATATATATAGAAGTACTGTATGAACAAGTATATATATTTGCAGTATTGTCGAGTACTTGACTCTGGTGTTTACAGAGTCAAGTACTCGACATTTTACAGACCACATGACTCTTGACGAAGTCGTAACTTCTTTTCTTTTGAAACCAAAATATATCCAAACATCAGCTTTTAAAGCTGCTGGGGTCGACTGTATCCTCTCGTCCTCAGTCGTTGGCGGGATTCACTACGTCGTCACTATGTCCACAGAGCAGAAGAAAACCTGCTTGGATTAACAAGTATTTTCACTATCACCATACAGAGACGACGATATATAGAAGTACTGTATGAACGAGTATATATATTTGCAGTATTGTCGAGTACTTGACTCTGGTGTTTACAGAGTCAAGTACTCGACATTTTACAGACCACATGACTCTTGACGAAGTCGTAACTTCTTTTCTTTTGAAACCAAAGTATATCCAAACATCAGCTTTAAAAGCTGCTGGGGTCGACTGTATCCTCTCGTCCTCAGTCGTTGGCGGGATTCACTACGTCGTCACTATGTCCACAGAGCAGAAGAAAACCTGCTTGGATTAACAAGTATTTTCACTATCACGATACAGAGACGACAATATATATAGAAGTACTGTATGAACAAGTATATATATTTGCAGTATTGTCGAGTACTTGACTCTGGTGTTTACAGAGTCAAGTTCTCGACATTTTACAGACCACATGACTCTTGACGAAGTCGTAACTTCTTTTCTTTTGAAACCAAAATATATCCAAACATCAGCTTTAAAAGCTGCTGGAATCGACTGTATCCTCTCGTCCTCAGTCGTTGGTGGGATTCGCAAGATTTCATTGTTCCCTTAGATGGGGAGGATGTGATGACTGCTGCCATCTATTGACAGGAAATTTAATTGCAACACAAAAAAGAAGAAATGTCGTGAATATTGGTATGTTGATTGTAAATTAAAAAATGGAAATATTTTTAATTTACCCACTATTAAAATATAAACCATTAAACTATTATACCAATCTGACCAGAATTTCTTTCTTTCGGAGAAGATTGAGACATATTGGTATAACGAAATTTTCTCACACCAAAATATGTTGAAACATCAGCTTTAAAAGCAGCTGGGGTCGACTGTATCCTCTCGTCCTCAGTAGTCATTGTGAGATTTTTATAGTTTGGTTTGTGTAATGGCTAGAATCTCGCGGTAGGATACAGGAGCGAAGGTACGATTTATTGCGATAATGGAGTAACAAAGGTATATTTGTAGTATTCTAGAGTACTTACTACAGACCACATGACTCTTGACGAAGTTGTAACTTGTGTTATTTGTTTTGAAACCGAAATATTCCCAAATATCAGCTTTTAAAGCTGCTTGAATCACTGTATCCTCTCGTCCTCAGTCATCGCTGTGATCTTGCGGGGAAAACATTGTTCTTTTCGCTTCAGATGATTGAAATCACCACTAGGCCATCTAGTGGCGGAAAGTTGAATTGCAACACAAAAATTAACAAACACTCTGAGAATGGAATCATTTTACACACCGTTCAAATATAAACCATGAAAATTGAAAACGTAAAAAATAAGAACCTTATCTTTTTGTTTTTTAAATCAATACAGTTATATTTAATATTATTGATACAGTATTGTAGATAAAAACTGTAAAATGTGTATCAATATTATTTTACTTTAGTTATTTGTAGGTTTGTTTTGATCTTGTTTTTTCTTTTGTTTGAACAAATAGTTTCACATTTTAAACATGAATACTTGAATAATGTTACGTATTAATTTTAAACTTTTTACATTCAACTATGTAAAGTGTATTTGAATACGGTTTAAAAAGTTACAAAAATAAACAAAAAAAAGGAGAGTTTATTTGCATGTTAATTGTGAATAAAAATATATATATTTTATTTTCAACACTATTTATTAAAATACAAACAATTGAGATTTATTATCTCACCTAGTATTAAAAATACAAGTATTTAACTTCCAGTTCTTCGTCTTCGACTTGACAAAAAACGAGTTTGACTCGAGACTAACGTGGTGTCAGATCGGATCGAGGCGAGCGTTTCATTGGCCCCGACACGCGTCGCTTATATACATATATATATACATATATATATATAGAAACCTGTCATTGGTTCCAGCGTGACACCCCCCGATTGTTTCCACCCTTCTTTTTTTTTCCCCGAACCAGCCAGGTGTTTTTCATCACGTTGTCACGGCGACGATAAAACACAGCCCAGCTATTTTAGCTCCTAGCTGTAATTTAGACGTTTACATCAATTATTGTTGCAATCAGCTCACACACACTCACACACACACACACACACACACACACACACACACACACACACACACACACACACACACACACACACACACACACACACGTCTGTAAGAAGTAGTTATTCTTTCGATACATGCCAGGAGTTGCACATCCAGTCCTCGCTACTCCTGTGTTCTCCCACCATGTTTTCCGTGTGCGTCGCTAAGGTGTGTGCGACGTGTTTTCATGTGTGTGTGTGTGTGTGAGATGTGCCTGTGCGTGTTACACATGGAACCAATATCCAGGCCAGATGTTTCGTTTTGTTACAACAAGACTTCCACACGCCAGCGATCACACACACACACACACACACACACACACACACACACACACACACACACACACACACACACACACACACACACACACATGCATGTAGCACATCATCTTGGCAGCACTTGTATAATTAAGGAAGCTGATTGGTGAGATTAAATGTCCATCTGACCCCTGACCAGTAGTTAATTTGAATTCTTGGCTTCTCCCTTCTCCAAAAACTCGGGGTCTCTCGGCTCTTTTTTTTTCTCTTCCGTCTCCGCTTTCGTTTCCCCTCGTTTTCTACCGTCAACCCGGAATCCTCGCGCAACAATCGGGGTCTGTTTCAGGGAAGTCTGGGCGACGACGACTGATGGAGTTTGACAGCAGGGAGAAAATGAAGTTTGTCTGGAGGTGCTTCTCGTAAATGACTGCAAGTGCGATGATGAAGCGAGTCTTGGCCTCTGGATGGTGGCGGACGGACTGACTGGGTCGAAGGGGGGAGAAGAATCTGCTTTATTCTTTCCCTGGCCTGGGCTGGAGGCAGAGGGAGTCATTGTTACACCGTCGGAGGTTTAGAGACGTGATAATGTGACACTTCCTTGGCTCGTTTGCACGACTGTGACGGTAAAGTACTAGTGATTGGAGGTAGAAGTACTTTGAGAGGAAAGTGTTAGTCCTTTCAAAACTTTCAATGGAGGCTGGAATTCTATTAGCGAGACATCTTACCGAAATGGAGGTACAGTTGGAAACACTTTTTATCAGCGAGATTTTGATTTCATTTTTATTGCTTTATCTTCTTCGGGTTTTTTTTTGGGATGTTCGACTTTTCTCAGAAACAAAATATTATAAGAAGAACATTTAATAAGAGAAAGGTCAGAGTATAGTTTTATTTTTAATAAGTTTGTTCTTAGTTTTTTTTGTTTCTGTTTTTATTGGAAACATAAACGTATATAAAAAGAACATTTAAGAAGAGAAAAAAGTTCAGAGTATAATTTTTCTTTTTTTTGTTTGTTTCTGTGTTTATCGGAAACAAAAAATGATAAAAAAGAACATTAAGAAGAGGAAAAAAAAGGCCAGAGTTTAGTTTGATTTGTATTTGTTTTATAATAATAATAATAATAAAAAGAACATTAAATGAGAGAGAAAGGTCAGAGTAATTTTTTTTATTCACCATTTTTATTGTTATGTTGAAAGCATTCTGTCTTTTTTGGTTGTTTAACTTTTTTCAGAAATAAATATACTTTTATTTTTATTTCATTTTTCTTTAATTTTTCTGTATTGTTTTGGAAACAAAAAAAACAATAAACAGAACACAAAAAAACACAAAATAAACAAGTGATTTGCGTAGCATATACATACAGTACATTATGTTTAACTATATTGTGTTATGCTTCTTATGGATATGTATTTAGTATAGTTTTATTGTCATTCTTATATCCTAATTCATATATTATATATATCTTATTATGTATGTACAGTATGTATTGCTGTATATTATGTATTAATATGCAGATCAGTGTAGAAGTATTTGCTGCAAACTGAAGAAGCAAGAGTTTTTAACTTCTTACTCCTTTTTCCAACTACAGTGGTTTGTTAAATTTATAGTAAGTTGTGTAATGGCAAGAATCTGGCGGTACGATACAGGAGCTATGGTACCGATATATTATGATACTGTAGGGACAAGAATATATTTTTAGTATTCTCGAGTACTTACTACAGACCACATGACTCTTGACTCTTTTTAAAGCTGCTGAAGTCACCGTATCCTCTCGTCCTCAGTCATCGCTGCAATCTCGCGGTATTTCATTGTTCTTTTCGATTCAGCTAATGTAATGACTATTAGCCTATCTAGTGGCGGAAAGTTGAATTGCAACACAAAAATTAACAAAGGCTGTGAGAATGGAACATTTTTTATTTCACAAACTTTTGAAATATAAACTATGAAACTCAAAAACATTAAAAAATGAAACCTTATCTTAGTTTTAGAAATCGATACAGTGATCTTGAATATTGATACAGTATTGTGAATAGAAAATATATCAATATTTTTTCTTTTACATCTATGGGTTTATTTCTTATTATATATTTTTGTTGTTTGAACAAATAGTTTCATTTTATATTATTTTATTCATCTTTAAAATAATTTAATTGATTCATTCATACATATTCAGCTTTTTAAAATCTAACCACGGTCTTTACCGAGTGAAGTGGATTTGAATAACATTAAAATGATAAATACACCTTATGCCCTACCCCCAGAGTGACAGCACTAATATATTTAATTGGATAGTCCAGCTGTCAATCAAAACAGCTGATTTGGGGTTTAGAAGATGGCCTACTGAAATGATCCATTCAGTGGAGTCCTTTAAGTAAAGTGAGGTTATGACAAAATTGTTTTTTGTTATAATAGACACATTAACATTCAAGGTACTCGTAAATAATTCTGAATATATTTATCAACAAGTATTTTTGTAGTAGCTAGATCAGCTGTTTGTTAGCTAGCAACGTCGCTAACTCTAGCTCCAACCGTCCTGTGACGTATATTTGACATCCTTAAACAAATAAATCATTTTTCTTTGAGAGTTAACATCCTTCGGATTATAAGAGTCTGGCATCAAGTACACATTGTTGCTTAGAAGCGTCATCGCAAAACACAACACTTCAGACAGGTTTGTCTTTTCGCTGAGCAGCAAAAATGAGAGTGCAGTCGTTGTTTTCTCTTCTTTTTCTTTGTATTTTTTGGTTGTTTGACTTTGCACAGAAACAAAAAAGAACATTTAAAGAGACTTTTATTTCATTTTTATTCCTTTATTTTATTCCTTTTTTTCCTTTTGGGATGTTTGACTTTTCTCTGAAAAAAATATAATAAAAATAACATTTAATAAGAGATGTCAGAGTATTGTTTTATATTTAGTTTATTTTTTTTTTCTTATTTATTTATAAAAAGAACACTTAAAGAGATTTTAATTTCTTTATTTTCTTCCTCCTTTTTTTTCTTTTTTGAAACAAAAAAATATTTAAAAAAAAAACATTTAAGGAGAGAAAAAAGGCCAGAGTTTAATTTTTATTATTTATTTGTTTTTTTGTTATGTTTTTTTTTTGTAGTTTCTGTCTTTTCTCAGAATCAAAAATAATATTAAAAAGAACATTTATGAGAGAGAAAGGTCAGAGTATCGTTTTATTTTTATTCACCTTTTTTTTTGTAACGTTTGTTTCTGGATGTTTAACTTTTCTCATAAACAAAAAAATATAAGAAGAACATTTTAGGAGAGAGAAGAGCCAGATTTTAGTTTGATCTTCAATGTTTTTTTTGTTTGTTTAACTTTTCTCAGAAACAAAATATAATAAAGAGAACATTAAATAATAGAAGGGTCAGAGTATAGTTTTATTTTTATTAATTATTTTCTTATTATTATTTTTTCAAAAGAACACTAAAAGAGACTTTATTTTAATTCTTATTCCTTTATTTTATTCTTTTTTTTGTCTTTTTTGGAAACAAAAAAAATATAAAAAGAACATTTAAGGAGAGAAAAAAGGTCAGAGTTTAGTTTGATTTTTATTTGTTTTTTCTAGATTGTTTCTGTGTTTTTTGGAAACAAAAAATGAATAAAGAGAACATTAAAAGAAAGGAAAAGACCAAAATATATAATAATAATAATCCATGCAAGTAAGTGCGACTAATGATGAGATATATTGCATTATTAAAGCATAATATTGTGTTTTCTGAGCTGTCGTCTATTCCCGCAAATAGAATTCACGAGATGTTCTGATAAACGCATCATGTCAAAGTCAGATTTAAGAGATAAATCCCATATATATATTCGTGACATGACACATGATACACACAGATTCCACGTCTACACACACACAGGCTCGACCAGTCATCTTGACAGTTAAATCCTCCTCGCCTTATGACATGTCGGTCACACCCTTCCCTGACGGGACGAGCGGCGGCAGCGAGAAAAGAATCTGTAGTTCGTCTCCACATAAACCTTCGGTGGCCCCGAGGCCCTCTTGGCAGCTCCGACCATATCGTCGGGGAGTGTGCGCAGGTTCGACTTGATCCTGGGCTGGACTCTCTTCGTTCTTCTAAACTTCCATGCATTCTTAATTCGCTCTTCTTCTTTTCCCCTCCTTTCCGTCTGTGTCTTATCCTGCAACTCGTCCCTCTTTTTTGTCTCCCTCTGTGTCCCCGGTGAGGTCGTCTCATTACCGATTCTTCGCTGGTGTGTCTGACTGCGAAACGTGTTTATGAATTCTGCTCAACTTGCATGATGCATCTTGTATTCCACATTTCCCTCAAGACCCCTCTTTTCTTTTCTCTCGTTCCCCCTCCCAGATCTGGCTCCTCACTACACAACAGGAGCCGACATCTCTCAGCACAGCTCAAATTGTTCGACACTTCAGTGTTGCGACACCATTTTTTTTGTTCGTAGAATGTCGGCTTCATGAAAAAAACAAGTGCGTACGAAGGGTATGACTTTCAAGGTCCGGTGGTTTATCTGATCGTAACAATGTCCTGCATGGCATGACCTTGATGATTGGACATTAAGGAAGCACCTTAGGTTTTGAGGTATTGATGCATCTGTGATGGTGCAGAATGAACACTAGAATTTCCTACAATTCTGACCGGGCCTTGAAAGCATCAACGAAGAGAATTCAAGTGGATTTTTTTAACATGATCTATTAAACAAAATTATGCAAGAACATTGTTCAATCTAGTGACGTATATCTTCACCACTAGGGCCGATTAGATACGCATCTCTATACACCAGCAGCTTTTCGATGCAATACACTGAAATTACCTGATTATACCATACAATACACTTAAATTACCTGACGATACAATGCAATACACTGAAATTACCTGATTATACGATACAATACACTTAAATTACCTGACGATACGATACAATACACTGAAATTACCTGACGATACGATGCGTTAAACTGAAAATACCTGACTATAGAATGTGATACATTGAAATTACCTGACGATGCGATACATTGAAATTACCTGACGATACGATGCAATACACTGAAAATACCTGACGATACGATGCAATACACTGAAAATACCTGACGATTCGATGCAATCCACTGAAAATACCTCAAGATACGATGCAATGCATAAAATTACCTGACGATATGATGCAATACACTGAAAATACCTGACGATACGATGCAATTCACTGAAAATACCTGACGATACGATGCAATACATTGAAATTACCTGACGATTCGATGCAATCCACTGAAAATACCTCACGATACGATGCAATGCATAAAATTACCTGACGATACGATGCAATACACTGAAAATACCTGACGATACGATGCAATACACTAAAAAAATACCTGACGATACGATGCAATACACTGAAAATACCTGATGATACGATGCGATACACTAAAAATACCTGATGATACGATGCGATACATTGAGATTACCTGACGATATGATGCAATACATTGAAATTTCCCCACGATACATTGCAATAAACTGAAAATACCTGACGATATGATGCAATACACTAAAAATACCTGATGATATGGTGCGATACATTGAAAATACCTGACGATACGATGCAATACATTGAAAATACCTGATGATATGGTGCGATACACTGCTAAAATACCTGACGATACGATCCGATACACGTAAACTACCTGACGATACGATGCGATACACTGGAACTACCTGACGATACGATGCGATACACTGGAACTACCTGACGATACGATGCGAGACACTTAAATTACCTGCTGATACGATGCAATACATTGAAATTACCTGACAATACAATGGAATACACTGAAAATACCTGACAATACGATGCGATCCACGGAAACTACCTTACAATACGATGCAATACACTAAAAATACCTGACGATACGATGCAATACATTGAAATTACCTGACGATATGGTGCGATACACTGAAAATACCTGACGATACGATGCGATACACGTAAACTACCTGACGATACGATGCGATACACTTAAATTACCTGCTGATACGATGCAATACATTGAAATTACCTGACAATACAATGGAATACACTGAAAATACCTGACGATACGATGTGATACACAGAAACTACCTCACAATACGATGCGATCCACGGAAACTACCTTACAATACGATGCAATACACTGAAAATACCTGACAATACGATGCAATACATTGAAATTACCTGACGATACGATGCAATACACTGAAACTACCTGACGATATGGTGTGATACACTAAAAATACCTGACGATACGATGCAATACATTGAAATTACCTGACGATACGATGCAATACACTGAAACTACCTGACGATATGGTGTGATACACTAAAAATACCTGACGATACGATGCGATACACTGAAATTACCTGACGATACGATGCGATACACTGAAATTACCTGACGATACGATGCAATACACTGAAAATACCTGACAAAATGATGCAATACACTGAAAATACCTGAAGATACGATTAGATACACTGAAAATACCTGAAGATACGATTAGATACACTGAAAATACCTGACGATACAATACGTTACACTAAAATAACCTGATTATACGATGCGATACACTGAAATTACCTGACAATATGGTGTGATACACGGAAATTACGTGACGATACGATAGGTTACACTGAAATTACCTGATTCAATTGAATCCATCCAGATACTTATTGACTAGTCTTTGAATAAAAACACCATAATAACTGGCTTAGTTGTATAAATCTTTAAATTTTAATTTTGAGAAGTATACATTTGTCAATACTATACTAACCTGGGCTATGAAATAGGATAGTTTTAATCAAATGTCAAGAGTGTTTAGGTGCTCAAATACTGTTAAACTCAACTCCAAAGGTAATATGTGATTACATTCGAGGACGAGTGCAATTTTATGGGCGAAAAATTGATTTAGACTTTCAGATTTATACTGTAGTTAATGAGATTTTTATATATGAACACTCCACCGGAGAACACGTACGAGGAATGACTGCAACATAAATTCATTTGAGTATAAAGGTTAAGGATGATGATTATTTCCCCTGTTTAATACAACTGCAAGGATGTGAAGGATATGATTTTTTTTTTTTTTTTTAAAAGGAGCAAGGTCGATTCTTGTTCTGTGAACCATCATTTCATAAAAAGGTCCTGTGTGGTTTGTGTTCTCAAGTCATTGGCGCAGATGTTTGGCGTCTGACGGTGCACAGTTGCAAACTTAAAGACGAAAAAATGTTCACAGAGTTAAGTCCCAGAATCCCACTTGTCCTGTTCATTAACAGTCCAGGTGCCGCGAAGCTGTGTGTGTGTGTGTGTGTGTCCGTGTGAAATACCGATGAGCTCACATGTCCTTGTACATTATCTCTGAGATAAATGATCTCGGCACATAAATGTTGAGCATCGACAATAATTTCACGAACCAGGGAGCCACAAATCTCACGCGTAAACATCTCGTATTTTCTCTGGGCGATCCTGGACTCTGTTTATGTTCCCTCCGAGACGAAAACATAGCAACCGACTTTTTGTGTGTCCACATCATCGCCGTCAACACGAGCATCCGTCTCTCCATTCAGAAATCATGAAACCACTATGACCATAATTTTTAAAGACAATTCTGCTGAATCCACTTATAGATGGTGACATAAGAAGATTCACTTTCTTATCAATGCCAAGTTACTGCATTTTGATTGACTTTATTTTGTGCACAAACTCAACTTTAAGTTTTATTTTGAAATAACTATTGACATTGTTTATCGCCTCCTTGGGGAAGGAAAAAGCAACTCTGCAAATTGCGTTAACGTATTTGTAAACTGAATCTAGTTAGGGCTGTACACTGATCTCGAGATACAAATCAATACGATATATTCAGCTCACGATACGATTCGATACCTGTGCATAATTCTTAGTTAAGATTTAAGGTGAAACTGAACTATTTTGGTCGAATAACGGAACAAAAATTCAAAATGATGTCCAAACATCCGCTGTCAAAGCTGCTGGACCCGACTGTATCCTCTTGTCCCCAGTCACGGGGATTTCTTTGTTTCTTTAGCAGCAGTGGATGTAATAACTGCTGCCATCTAGTGGCTGGAGGTTTAATTGCATCACATGACTGAGAAACGCTGTGAATCATTGACTAGTCTTGGAAAAAACACCATAATTACTGGCTTAGTTGTATAAATCTTTTAACTATAATTGAGATAAAAATACATTTGTCAATACTGTACTAACCTAGGCTATGAAATCAGGTAGTGTTAATTGAATGTCAAGAGTGTTTAGGTGCTTAAAAACTGTTAAACACAAAAATATGTCCAAACATCCGCTTTAAGAGCTGCTGGAGATGACTGCATCCTCTCGTCCTCAGTCATTGCGGGGATCCCGCGGGATTTCATCATTCCTTTAGCTGCGGAGGACGTAATGACCGCTGCCATCTAGTGGCCGGAGGCTTAATTGCATCACATGAATGATAAACGCTGTTAATTATTGAAAGTTAATTGAACATTTTAAAAAATCGAATTATTTATTTAACACACACTTTATTGACATATCAACCGTTGAATAACTATGTTAGTAATAAAATGCATTTGAAAGACCCCCACCAAAAAAAAAAAAAAAAAAGGGATACGGTCAAAATCACATCGATATATACATTAGTATATAGATTGTTTTTTCCACACGCCTACATCAAGTTTTTGAATGAAACTGAGAACCGTAAACTTCCATAGAACCATCTAATCAAAGAAACCCATTTCACCTATTAATCGGTCGAATAAGTTTGCCCGTTGTTCCACTAAATTAGCCGCACATGTCACAGATTTGCAACACATATGTTGGGGATCACGCTACGTAAAAGCCCCTTATTTGCAAGGAAATGAAGGTGGACTTAACTCGACTCAAGACCACCAACAGAGCCATAAAAAAAGGGGGTTCAAGGGGGAGGGGAGGAGGGGGTCAGGAGCAGCAGGAAGACAAAGACACGATTGATAAGAAAGAAGACGAGTGGAAAGACATGTAGGCAAAAGGGAGAGAAAACGCTGCTGCCAAAACTCTTGGTGGGGTTAAGCATCACCACAAGTACAACCTAATAAGGTCTGAAAGTACACACGGCAACACACAAGCACTTGGCTGGTGTTCAAACCGCTGTGTTTGTTGCTTACAGCGCCGGTGAGCAGCGATGCACATCAACCCCTGCAGCCTCCAAACCGAGCGTGAATCTTCAATGTCTTGTGAAGGGATTGTTTTTCCTTCTTGATATTCCTACCGACCTAGAATAAAAAATGTCTGAATGGGGTTCGTTTTATAATATCTGTGGAGCCCCTCGGGGGGGAAAGAGAGATCAGTCCTAGACATGGCAAACTAGATGTGGCAACTGAGCGGGTGAATACCTCTGCCAAGGAGGCAAATTTCACGGTACTTTACGGAAACAAATTCAATAATTTTAAAATAATACTAGGGGTTCAGGCCACATGGCAAAAAAAAAAAGTTCTCAAACTTGTGTTGGGCTGTCAGGAAAAAACACGGTACACTAATATATATCGATATATTTTTCACGTTACTTTATCGATACTCAACAGCTCTGTATCGCCTTTATTTTTAATTATTTTGTTATTTCATTGTTTATCTCAAAAAAGTGTGTCAAGATAAATGATTACTTTTTTAAATATATAACTAACGTTCAAATATTCACAGTGTTTTTTTGTGTTGCAAATAAACTTCCGGCCGCTGGATGGCCCACGTCATCCACACCTGAAGATACATTGAAATCCTGACAATGACTGAGGATGAGAGGATACTATACAGCTGGCTTTAAAAGCTTTTTGAGTGTCTGCTAAAATTGTTCGTAAAACTGTAAGTGTATTGAAAAATGTATTGTCTCGAATCGTACCGTGAGCTCAATAAATTGTACTTGGAGCTGAATACAGTATATGGCATCGTAACCAGAATTTATCATATCGTGAACTTAATATATCATATCGTGAACTGAATATATCAGATCATGAGCTAAATATATCGTATCGTGAACTGAATATATCAGATCGTGAGCTAAATATATCGTATCGTGAACTGAATATATCATATCGTGAGCTAAATATATCGTATCGTGAACTGAATATATCAGATCGTGAGCTAAATATATCGTATCGTGAACTGAATATATCATATCGTGAGCTAAATATATCGTATCGTGAACTGAATATATCAGATCATGAGCTTAATATATCGTATCGTGAACTTAATATATCATATCGTGAGCTAAATATATCGTGAGCTAAATATATCGTATCGTGAACTGAATATATCATATCGTGAGCTAAATATATCGTATCGTGAACTGAATATATCAGATCGTGAGCTAAATATATCGTATCGTGAACTGAATATATCATATCGTGAGCTAAATATATCGTATAGTAACCTGAATATATCATATCGTGAGCTGAATATATCATATCGTGAGCTGAATATATCATATCGTGAGCTGAATATATCGTATAGTAACCTGAATATATCGTATAGTGACCTGAATATATCATATCGTGAATTGAATATATCATATCGTGAGTTGAATATATCGTATAGTAACCTGAATATATCGTATAGTGACCTGAATATATCATATCGTGAGCTAAATATATCGTATCGTGAGCTACATAAATTGTATCCTGAGCTGAATATATCGTATAGTGAGCTAAATTAATCGTATCGTGAGCTGAATATATCGTATAGTGAGCTAAATGAATCGTATCGTGAGCTTGATATATCATAGAGTGAGCTAAATGAATCGTATTGTGAGCTAAATATATCGTATAGTGAGCTAAATTAATCGTATCGTGAGCTGAATATATCGTATAGTGAGCTAAATTAATCGTATCGTGAGCTAAATATATCGTATAGTGAGCTAAATTAATCGTATCGTGAGCTGAATATATCGTATAGTGAGCTAAATTAATCGTATCGTGAGCTAAATATATCGTATAGTGAGCTAAATGAATCGTATCGTGAGCTGAATATATCGTATAGTGAGCTAAATTAATCGTATCGTGAGCTAAATATATCGTATAGTGAGCTAAATTAATCGTATCCTGAGCTGAATATATCGTATAGTGAGCTAAATTAATCGTATCATGAGCTAAATATATCGTATCCTGAGCTGAATATATCGTATAGTGAGCTAAATTAATCGTATCATGAGCTAAATATATCGTATAGTGAGCTAAATTAATCGTATCCTGAGCTGAATATTTCGTATAGGGAGCTGAATCTATAGTATTGTGAGCTGAATTTATCATAGCGTGAGCTAAATAAATCGTAGCGTGAGGTTTCAACTGCCAGGGTCTAACCTACAGATGTGTTGATGAGGCTTCATGAAACAGTTGATGATGTGTCATGATAGTGTCTTCATTTTGAAAGACCACTAGATTTTACTCTCAGTACGAAAAATGCTGCCAGGTATTATTGAATCAGTAGATTAGAGATAATAAAGAGGGACATCTAGTGGCCTTCTTAAATTAAGACACTGTATCATGATACCTTATCAACTGTTTCATGAAGCCTCATTAATCCATTACCTCCTAATACCATAGTCTTGTTTTTCGAGTTGGCTCGATTGCAAATGTGATCACGTTATTAAGAGCGAAAGAATCCACATTTTTTTTGCAGTTTTCAATTTATATATTAACAATTTAGAAAAACGAAAACGTATGAATAAATGACTCACTAAACCATCATTATATCATCAATATTTAAGTCCTTGTCGACTTGTTTTTTCCCTTCATCGCATCCGAAAAAGTTTTTCTTCTCGGGACGGTGATCGCTAAAGACAAGCAACAAATGGCTGCCTCTGAACCGGGGGAACAGCAGCAGCATCATCATCACGGCGGTAAAGGCTTGTCTCAACAAACACGGCAAACAAGCCATTATGAAGTAAATAATAACTGCTGAGTCCCGAGCAAAGCGGGCGAGAGGAGGATGAATGTTGACGCGGTCGCCGCGCACGCAGACATGCCACGAAACCCAAGAAGCCCTGAAATGAAAATCGTCAACTCCCTCAGCATCCAGACAATAAAAATCAAAAAAAAGCCTCACATAAGCTAACACGTCTGTTGCTCCTCACCCGAGGCGGGCGAGAATCTAAGCAGCCGTGCAAAACAAAATGAATAATGGGACGGTGAAGGGGATTGGGGGGCGGCGGCGTCGGGGGTACATTTCCTCGCCCTCCCTCTGAGTGGTTATCGCTTCTTCTCACAGAGTGTATTTTCTGTATCTCTTTCTCCTTCCCGCTCCCCTTCGTCGTCGCAGATAGATTAAAAGCCTGATCGTAGATTGTATGGATGTGGTGCTCAAACGCACACAAACACACACACGGACACACACTACACACGTGTGCGCACCGATTGTAACATTAGATCTTGTATAGCTGGGAGCTCCTGATGTAAGACACATGTTCCTGCCCGAGCAGTGTGTGCTGGTGTGTCCACGGCTGTTTAAACCCAACTTTATCGCTCCATCAGCTCAGAGACAAGGAACGATTCATTGAGAGTGAGTGAGTTGAGGGGTGGTGGTGGTGGTGGTGGTGGGGAAGGGGGTTGGATTGTGCCGCTGGATAGAATCACACACACACACACACACACAACTTTCTGGATGTCTGACTTTGAGAAACGTTGATCCCTGTCAAAAAAACAACTGAAAAAACGCTTTAGTTAGCATTTCTAATTCCCTGCGTCGTAATTGGTGAGAAGCTTATCGGAAAGTGTTCGCAGATGTTGCGACTGTTTCCCTGGGAAATAAGTTTGCATCCAAAAACTGGTTTTGTAATCGCATTATATTGTAAGTAAGTAAGTAATATTTATTTATATAGCGCTTTTCGAGACCAGGGTCACAAAGCGCTTAAACAATCAAAACAATACTCAAAAAGGTACATACTTTAAAGATAAAGATAATACTGAGAACAACACAGGAGTTCGAGAAATTCAAGGAAAAGCCTGAACAAATAGAAACGTCTTAAGATGTTTCTTAAAGGAGTCAGTAGATCCATCAAGCGCAAAGAGAGAGGAAGATCGTTCCAAAGCTTAACAATCAATCAATTTGATGTTCAGTAGTGCTTTTTTGCCTTTACATGTATATTTATCGATCAATAATTGTATATTTGAGTAACTAAGAATATTTTCTATTATAAAAAGTTGAATTATATGCAGGTTAACCAGCTTAATCAAGTACCTTTACTTAAACAAGTTTACTTTATTGCCAAAATAAATCTTTAAGATAATGTGTAACAAATATTTCACCATCATTGCAACAAAGTTTGAAACTATCTTGTTTGTTTTTAACCCTCCTGAGTCTACTATATTGCATATCTTTTCGCAAACTCAACAGTACTTCAACATGTATATCCTTAAAACACATGTGCCAAAAACTTACTGACTGTTTGAAGAAATGTATTTTTGCACTTTACACTGCTACTACTACTTTAATATGACATGTATTTTTGTGTTTTTATTGTTTTTACTATTGTCTTTATCTATTCAACGCAGGAAAGTGGGAAACGTTTCTTGGTTTTCATTTGTAAGTCAGGAACATCTAAAGAAAAACTTACCATAAAGCTGACCTTTACATTGACCTAAAGACCCCGGGGGCCGATTCCGGTCCGTCAATATACATTTGTGTGGCCCACTGAATGGTTGGTTCTAGTTTATAGTAAATAAATGTTTAAGGATATATGGTGACCTATGAAGGTGTCATGTTTAGAGATGATTGATGTCCACAGTTATCCAGAGACTTCAACAACCATAAATACGTAGACAAATTCTTAAAATAGATGGAGCCAGTCCGATTCATACTTCCCTGTACTTTCTGTAAAAAGTACTTTTTTTATGTAACTTTCTTTACAGACATGTTTTACAGAAAAAACGAAACTTTCTGTAGAAACTTAAATTTTATTTCGATTTCCAAACTCAACGGTGAAAAAAGTGTGGCCCCTTGGGTGAATCAGTTTGACACTCCTGCCTTAAAGTATTGTCAATAAAAACCACATTTATATTGGACAGATGGATGGATAGATGGATATGTGGTTGGATAGATGTGTAGAAGATAGATAGATAAAAAGACAGATATATAAAGCATTTTTCTATTACACTACTGAATCCTTTAAGAAACATCTTAAGACGTTTTTATTTGTTCAGGCTATTCCTTGATTTTCTGGAACTCCTGTTGTGTTATCAGTTTTATCTTGACCTTTAAAATATATACTTTATTGAATATTGTTTTGATTGTTTAAGTGCTTTGTGACCCTGGTCTGGAAAAGCGCTATATCAATACTAATTACTTACTTACTTACTTACTTACATCTATTCTATTGAACACTTACATCATTTCTGAGCTACTGAGATTCAGAAACTAGGACTTCATCAGCCCATAACTAGTGCATAGCAAAGGCTAAACAACTAAATGTTTTCTAATGTGATTTTAAACCAAATACTGTTGTTTCTTTATTGTATAATGTGTTTCTCCGATATCTTATTTCAAAACTTTTAAAAGTCGTTATTTTTTCGCCGCGGTGGGGATCGGGACAGCTGCTCACCAGGACGGCCTGCTTTCATTTAGCTACTGACATGGCCTGAGTTTGAGAGAGAAAAGGGAATAAATTCGTACCGACTTTTACATTTTCCCTCATTGAGCTACTTTGCCAGACATTCCCTCCGATTCCGAAATGCTTGGCTAATGAGAAGCAGAACCTAAACAAAGACTCACAAACATGCATTTTGCAACGTGTGTTTAAGCAACGATCCGGGATAAAGAAACAATGTTCTTTTTGGATTATGGATCGATTCCCAAACATGTGATTAAAGTCTGATATTTTGTCAAACCCACCCTGCTCGACAATATGGGAGGAAAAAATAAACACATAGATTGGGCCGGATAAAGGTTTCTTGTGGCCGCTGGTCCAACTCATCTACATTTAGATGCTCCAGCCAATGTGTGTGGTCACCCGTGCATGCTTGTGTGTGTGTGTGTGTGTTTGAGTGAGTGTGTGTGTGTGTGTGTGTGAGAGAGAGCTTTATTGACCAGTCTGCGCGTGATGAAAAGCAGGTGAACCAGATGGACGTATGGGAAATAAAAACCTCTTATTTATTTATACCATTTGATTAAATGGCATTTGTTTCTCTCTCCCGGCGTGTGTGTGCGAGTGTGTTGGGGTTTTTTTTGTGTGTGTGCGCGAGTGTGTGTGTTTGCACGCCTTTTATTTAATGACAAATAGAATAGAGGGATCAGAGCAATCAGGTTGGAATGATTACTAAGGGAACAAGGGAGTGAGATTGATGGTAAGGGGAAACAGAATGGAAAGAGATAGTCAGATTACAAAAACCCGGGTAATTCTTAATCGTCAGAAACAAGTGAGGAGTATCTCTTCGGATCTTCTTATCTGACTTCTTTTTAGATCGTTGATTCGTTCTGTCTGTGTGCGTCTCACCGTGGGTTTGTCGTATTGTTTTCATGAGTGATGGAATCAAACCAGTCCGTACACAAGGGGGGGGGGGGCAAAATTCATATTGATGAAACCGTCCCCAACAGTAGTTATGAGTCAGATTGCTATATTATTCTTTTATCTGTATCTATAATAAATACCTATTTGTTTGTTTGACTCCATCAAACACTCGCCAATTTAAATTCCTTCATTCGTTCAGTTATTGGAAGTGGAGTTTGAATTTGAACGATTCCAAGTTTGTGTTTCAAGGACTTTTTTTTGTTGTTAGATAAACGAACAAAAAAAACAGAAAAACTAATTTTATTATTTTGATCTCAATTTGGCAAATAAAGTCCAGTTGATCATCTTAAATAATGTGTTTGTAAAAAAGTTTGTTGGATTTAATTCATGACGGTCGATTTGTCTCCGAACAATTAGAACTGCAATATCAACAAATCCGTACTTCTGATCTATACTAAGATGATTTTTTTGGGTCGCTAACGGCAACCTGGCTAAATACATCACACTTACCGGTGTGTGTGTGTGTGTGTGGGTCTGAGTGTGTGTGTGGGATTCAAACACAAGAGTGTCTACATACGTTCCAGCACGGATTCCAACCCCATAAATCACTACGGCAGTCAATCGTTCTTTCTTTCTTCCAGTAGAAACCTACTGTTTTCTTCTGCCAGCAGGAAGATTTGTGTTCTGTGTCTCTGTCGTATGGGATTAGAAACGAGACAGTAGAGAGAGAAAAAAAAAAGAAAAAAAAGGAGAGAGAAGCCGAGAGACAGAAGGCCGGGGTAATAGATAGAGGGATAAATGCAGTGAGAGAATGAACAGATTTTTCCTCTCTTCTTGGCAGGCTTTGTGATTTCTCATTTGAAACTTTCGGCATTGACATCATACATGTTCTTCTCACTTCCTCTGTTCGTTTCTTCTCCCGTCGTGTCCCGACGTCGTCCAAATGACTTCGCCGTCACTTTTGCCAATGGGCTTTTTTCACCGTGTGTGTCGATGATCTTCCTTTTCTCTTGAACGTCGTGTTCGTAGTCGACAAGGTTTCGGCGAATCCATTTGAAAGAGTGCAGATTCCCGACAAAGAACCTCTGCGACACAGAACACAGTCCTTGAAACACACAATAGTTTTTTTGTTTGGAATGAAAATGAAAGTCATGTGAGTGAAACAAACGAAAACAGCAAAATGAGGACCAATAAAACTAAGAACTTATGTTGCGTAAATGAAATCCTTAAAATCTTGGATAACTTGATTCAAGTTGCGTAATCTGAATTTAGAAAGTAATTAAGGTGCCTTTCGAGTTCAAACTGTGGCTGTTATGGTGTAATTATCATGTCACTATGAAAGTGTTGAAGGTGATAATATAATTATTCCAGTTTTCTTTTATGTCTTTTATGAGATCTGTCACTTAATCATTACAAGGGTTGTCTTCTGGTAAGAATCTGGCGATACCATTCGTATCACAATACAGGGGTAACGATACAATATTTTGCGATATATTGCAGTACTGCAGGAACGATAATATATTTGTAGTATTGTCACGTGATTCTCGACAAAGTAGTAACTGCTCTTATTTTTAAATGTCTTAAATTTAATCTAATTTACACTTAAGTAAATGTCTTATTTTAAGAACTGGAACTTGGAACTCCTGTGTTTTTCTCGATGTTATCTTGACCTTTAAAGTATATATTTTATTGAGTATTGTTTTGATTGTTTAAGCGCTTTGTGACCCTGGTCTGGAAAATCACTTTACAAATATAATTTAGCTACTTACTTACTTACTTATTGGTTTTGAAACTAAAATAAGTCCAAACATCAGCTTTAAATGCTGCTGGAGTCGACTGTATCCTCTCGTCCTCAGTCATCGACGGGATCCCGCAGGGTTTCATTGTCAGAAAGAAAATGAAATGAACAATACAGAACTGTTGAGGATCGACTATAGTGTCGTGAAAAAGAATACCGCCATGTTAATATTTTTTCACACTCCTAGTAATTGGGGTCTAGAGCGCCCTCTACTAATAACTTAATTTGGTTGATTATATTCTAATGTATGCCAATAACCTAAGAATAATAACAATTAAACCATTTTGTGGACGAAACCTGTCATTACAATAATTGCGATGTATTTTTTTTCATGTGAAAAGTTCGACACAAATGACTTAATTAGACAAAATGGCTTCTTGATAACGTTGCATCGGCTGCACCACACGAAAAGAAACCACAAGTATGCGAAGAAAAAGTCGAAGTAAACCACCCTCACCTGTAATTGCACTGCTGTCATCGCTCATGATTCAATTCATTTGTGTCGTGATTGCCTCTCCGGCGCCTTCTGTAACTTCCAGGTATTGTTCACGTTAAAAAATCCCCAAAAACCCCAGAACTTTTCGTGATCATTATTTTTTTAAATCCCCCTGCATCTTTGATGTGCCGCCGCTGCCCCGTTTGTGACCGAGATCATCCTCTGACTCATGCCGTCTTTCTCCCCTTCGTTCCTGTAATGACAAGGTGCTAACTGTCGCTTTGAAGCTCCTGGTTCTCGCCGGCTCGTGGCCCCGTAGGCGTCTTTTTCCTCCCGAGTCTACAAACATGTTTGCGGTGCTGTGTGTATCTCATTATTCCAGTGTGTAGAAGTGTGCGACATCATCAGCGAGCCCTCAGGTTGTATCCTGATGAATGATGGTGTGTGAGTGAGTGTGTGTCTAGGTGGAGGGTGGGGGGGTGGTAGCGGTGGGTAATATCAAGCTGTTAGTACAAAGTCATAATCACGAGCGAGAATTTGTTTCCACCCCTTTTTTGACTGCCTTGGCTTCCTTCATGTCCCTCTTCCCTCCTCGTGTCTTTCCTTCTGTTTCTTCCGCTAACAGATTGTCTTATGCCGGGGTGGTAAAACAAAAAAAAAAAGAAAACAGACAGAGCAGAATTGAAACTCTCGTCCTTGAGTGACCCACTTGCATCTCCTTGTGAAAATGAAAACGTGTTCCCCGAAGTTTTCCTGCAGACCCCGATTTCTATTATGATGACGATCGTTCTCACTTCTTCTTTCTAAAAACGCTCTCTTTGGGGTTTTAGTTTTTCACTCCACCCGTTTCTCCTTGTCGTAACCTTGTGTGGGTTTTTATCTGACGCAAAAATCATAGTGAGGTGTGTGACATCAGAAAAAGATCCAAACCTCTTTCATTTCTATGCGTTTCACACCTTATGCTATTCTTTTCTATGTCTTGCATTTTTGGATGTTTTTTTTTAAAACCCAAAGTAAATTGATTATTGAAAAGGCTTATAAATTTCAACATCTTTTCCTTCTGTCTTTATTTTTAGAGCCAACTAACAAACTAACTAACAAAAGCTCTGTATCAATGTTTTTTAATCAGATTTTATTTGTATCTTATATCAATGTTTGTCTTTTTTTTATTATATTAAGTGTGTGTACAATATTTATTATTCAAAATTAACATTTAAGTATTCCCAATTCTGGCCACTAGATGGCAACAGTCATCAGATCCTCCCCCTCTGCTAAAGAAACAATGAAATCATCGCCAGATCCCAGAAGATTACTGAGGACGAGAGGATACAATCGTTGCGAAAATTACGTTGTGTTTCGAAATGTATTATACCGTGAGATTAGCGTATGGCTGCAACCCAACACTAGAACCCTATGCCTTATGATCTGTCTATTTGGACACTACTCTGTTGAAACCTTATGTCTATTTAAACTGAGGGCGCCACCTACTGAACTTGAAAAAATAGGTCGATGTTTCATGAACCTTCATCGACCAATCCCTAGTGACACTAGTTTGACCTGCACTACTTACTACGACCAATGTTATGTTTCGTTTCCACTAGACTACGTCGAAGCGGATACTTTTAGTACTTCCTACCAGTATTTGCTTAAAATACCTGTATCCCCACCAACTGGTAACAAATGTTTAATTCTAAATCAACATCGAGGGAATTTGTAGACAAGATGTGAATGTTGCTAAAGATACATTTATTCATGGCTCTGGTCATTGACTTGTACGTTTAACAGTTTTAAGCTCAATTCTAAAATCCAACTTTCTAAACATCGGCACAAAGGCATTTTTTTTTATTTTATTATTCCTGATGTTTCTCCGTCAAACAAAGAACTCTCAGGCTATGAAAGTGAAAACTGGTCAAAGATGGAATTCCCTGAGCTATCGCTTTTCTCTCTGATAACATGGGGGGGGGGGGTTATCATACGTGGTGCTGAAATGGAACAAAGATGAGACTTGGATCTCACACATGGGTTCGCAATCTCCACAAGGAATAGCTGATCTGTTATGTCGTCCTCTGACGGCCAGGGTACAGTTATCAGGGTACAGTTATCAGGGTACAGTTATCAACGCTGTGTGTGCGAGAGTCTCGCTCGGCTGCCGTGGAAGTAGCGGGAGAAATGACGACAGAACGAGGAGGTATTAATGATGGTTCTTCTAGAACCGAGAGCACTTAAATTAACTTAAACTAACTTTAGGAATCTGAATGGATGTGATTGGTTTTGTTTGCAACAGTCATTGTTCGCACATTGATTCCCTTGATTTGAAAACAAGGTCTTTGTAACCTTCCTGAAAGTGTCCATCAAACTGGCATTGGGTGGTTCTACTCATTTCCATCAAGGCTGAAGTAGAGTGACTTTTTAAAGCTTCCACAAAAAGGGCCGAATCTGAGCCTTTTATCTTGTTTCTTGAACAAATGTGGACTGTAGAGCTGGGACTGGAGACTTTTCTGTTTTCACGACACTTAACTTGTAGGAGGAGTCGGAAAACAATCTTTTTAAATGGTAAAGTGTTTTTTTAACGTTGAATATACCAGTTGGATGGATGGATGGATGGATGGATTGATGGATGGATGGATAGATGGATAAACTGTATTGATCCCTCTGGAGGTCTCCTTCGGGAAATTGTTTATAGTTATAAAGTGATGTTCTAAAGATGATTCTTTAGAGTTAAAAGCGATTCAACTTTAATTTGATCATTTCCTGCCTAAACGACCCAACCCAGGCAACGTGAAGTGGATACAATGGAAGCCAATCGTACAGCAGCGAGTACACCTTGAATCAGGGCTATTCAACGGCCAATTTACCCATAAATACTGAATGTCTAAGTATAGTATATTAATATCAAAATGTCAAAAAGCTGTTTAAAACTTAAGCTTAGTCGATCTGTGGCACTTTAGGTCACTTTACAGGA